>NC_092241.1:41539796-41579796 GCF_036320965.1 Panulirus ornatus | reverse complement strand
CTTTTGTGTAATAATCACATCATCAGGGGAGATACAAGAAAGAAATATAAGTCAGTTGATATACATGAAGAGACGTATATATATATATATATATATATATATATATATATATATATATATATATATATATATATATATATTCCAGTCTCTCCCTGAGCGCTGTTGATCAAGCCAGCACTACTCACCATATATCTTAACATTTACGGGTTTCTGAGCCACACTCCAGCCGCACGTATGTAAAAATTTCGTGTGAGAACACAGCATGGCACGTGGGACCAAACAAATGAATATGAATCGCTGTTTTTCTTGCCTTCAGTGTGTGACTAAAATTGCCTTTTTAATTAAAAGTGAAAGCCACAGGCATTTGGGTTCATTGTGTGGATTATTTCGCCTCAATATGCAGGTAATTAGCTTCATTGTTATCATAATCAACGTCTAATGTTTAACTCGTTAAGGCTCAATGTCCAGGTAATTAACCTTAACTGACCAATCAATGAGAGTCTGCATGCAACGAAGAACCGTGATTGGCTGATTACGGTTTGTGTCTTGTTTTGGTGTTTCCAATAATGTCGCCCGAATATTTTCCATTGCTGTAGGGTACAGTGAGTGGCTACCCCAGGCTACACACACACACACACACACACACACACACACACCGCGGGCATCCGTGGTGAAGTGGTTAGCGACAACGACAAGTTCGCCCGGGGCTGACCCATACAGGTTCGAATCCTGGGGCGCTGGTCGGCCAATACCTAACGCAGGTGTTCACTTTATATTTTTCATTTTCAAGCCAGACCACCTCGCTTAAACCTTGGGTCTGTATGGTCTGTGTATCTATGTCTGTATAACTCTTCCTCGAAGCTGGTTGATAAATGAGAAACTGGTCTAGGCTGGGGTGTATGTGTCTAGACAGACAGACAGAGACACAGAGAGACAAACACACACACACACACACAAAGTGTAGACATAGTACATGTAAAGAAGGTTAAGAGATGAGGCAACCAGAGTGTAAGATTCTCCTCCCGTGACATAAACAGTACTACATATAATCATCACGTACACGTAAAAAGATAAACATGCACAAAAAAGGTGGATGACTTTCTACAGAGGAAAAACTATCTACGCTAGAGACAGTACAGTTTTAGGGACAAGAGGTTGTTTGCATTGAAACTTAGATTTCTACGAGAGAGTAAGCTCTGTCATCGATAAACTGGAAGGCTTGGTGAGTTCTCTGTATTTGGACCGCTAAGAAGCACACTCTTTGGGTTTCCGGATGCTCATAAGGTCTTCCCTCTTGATGTTTACATAAATGAACATGCATACGAAATAATTTGCGTAAATCTAATTTTCGTTTTGCTATGTATCACTGGCAATCATACAGACCACTTGCGTTACTGTAGTTAAGAGTCTCACCATACGGATAGCACATCTGTCCAATACCGTTTCAGTTCACTTAAAACACTGGTGCGTTACGGATGTAGCCAGTACGTCTGTGTTTGTGCAATTAGTTTAACATGTTGTCAAGCACTGTTACTTTAGTATTATGCTGTGAAAACTGCTTACATACCAGTGAAGATAAGAACACTACTTCCTTACCCTAAAGTACCTACACCGGGCGTACAATCACCATCACTCAAGAGTAGAGTTTCGGTGGTTGATATTATGAAGATCACTACCATTCGTCTAATTTGGCGCTACTGGTAAGTCACCGAACGAGACCTCAAGACCCAAAAGGAAAGTGGGAGGATTTGTTTCCACATTATTCCTCCTTATATCTTTACCTCTGATAGAATTTACAGACAATAAAACTGGTTAGTTATGCTGTCTATATATGATATAGAAGTTTTAATGTTTTTCACATGTGTAGTAAATATCATTAATCTTTTTTCACTTCGTCATTCCACAGAGATTATCACCTATTTTGATGTACATGTTTCTTCAAAATAAATCTATCAGGGAAGCACACAGAAACTCCCGAACCCTGAATTGGCGGGAGAGTCAGTCTCCTGGCCCGAAACCAGAGATTGTGTTAGGAAGCAGAATCGCCGGGCTGAGGTACCAGGGTAGACTCCTTCAATGGACAGAAGATTATCTTTGCAGAAGGGAACAAAAGACACCTTTCCGAGGAGCCTTCTCAATATAGGTTGAGGTCAACAGTACCACAAGGTACTTTTCGGTGACCATTAATTTTCTCGATCGATGCATATAACTTGCCAGAAAGACTGGTTTCCTACCTGGACGTGTTCGAAGATAATGCAAAGGTCATGAGGGAAGTGACGCGTGAGGAGGATTGCATTCACGTACAAGGGGACCTTGATGAACTCCAAATTTGGTCTGGTATATGTAATGATGATGGGTCAAAGCGAAAGAAGAAATTCAGATTTCACGTTTGAATGGTAAAGGAGGAGGTTGAGAGAGAGAGAGAGAGAGAGAGAGAGAGAGAGAGAGAGAGAGAGAGAGAGAGAGAGAGAGAGAGAGAGAGAGAGAGAGAGAAGGGGGGGCCTCCAACATAACATTGTGTTACTTTAAACGACCACAGTCACGCACATATAAGCTTTACGCCACTGTATAAGGCGTCGATAAATGTCACCATTACGCCCAGGACCACGCTCAGGTATCCCTGCCTAATATTATGTATTTGCATGTAAAGTGACAACTGACCACGAATTCAAGGCCATTGTTGTGAAGGGAAGGGACGCCATATTGTGACGTCACACTATGGAAGTCCCCTGATGCACGGACATAAAGACTGTTGTTGTGGGTTGATGGTTCAGTTCTCCCTTCCTCTTTTTTTTCCTTTCCTCTTACGGCACGATCAACATAATTCAAAAGCCAGTGTAGAAGACAGTTTTCGACTACATTTAATGTTCTAATGTTGAAAAGTACTTCTTGCTATGTGAAAATTAGCAAACTACTGCTGATTATTATATTTGGAAACAGCTTAAATCAAATTCATGTTCAAAGGAAAGATTATATCGTATCTCATGGTAGGATTTGTAGCAATTTTACCACCTTGCTGTCAAGACATGGTATCTACATTGCACTTGACTCTTTCAGCACGACGGAACGACCCTTTAACATGACGGTACGACTCCTAACTACGGTGGTAGAACCCCTGGTTATGATTGCATGGCCTCTATCCCCACTCTTAATTTGTCTTAACCGCGCCTGTGTTACCCCAGGATTCTTTTCTACTTCAGTATCTTTTTCACTTTGTTTTCTGACTCCCACCAGCCCTAAACTCTTCCCTGTTGTTCCTACACTCTTCCCTAACCCCCTACCCACATCAACAGTCTTTCCTAACCCCCTGCCTACATCTACACTCTTCCCTAGCACCCTGCCCACATCTAAGTCCTCCCTAACCCCCTGCCACCTCCACACTCTTCCCTAACCCCTGCACCGAGTGTCACTCTGAACAAGCCTTTTCCGCTGTTCAGTTGTAATATCCAAACATCTCATGAGAGTAGACACGTCCCCCGGCATTCCATTCCTCTCACGAACTCAAAGCGCCGTGACCGACAACCATAATCCTCTAAACGCCACTCACAAAGTAATGGAGCAGTATGCTCCATAACAGTTTTATTTTCGCCGGTAAAACATTACGAAGGAGCAGGTGCAAGTGGAGGTCAGCGTCTGTCGGGATCAGATGGGTATGTTTTGTGTAAGGTATGACTGTCCCGAGGGTGTTGTATGGATGAGTCTCGGGTGCTGAACGTAGAAGAACGGAAGAGGATGGATACGTTGGATATGATCTGCTTGAAGACAACTTTTGGTGTGAGCCGGGCTGATTGTATGAGGAATGATGCTGTCAGTGTGAGATGTGGTAGTAAGAGCAGGCTAGTTGAGAGGGCCGACCAAGATTGAGCTGAAATGGTCCGGGCATATGAGGAGGAGTGAAGAAAGACTACCCAAAAGGATCTATGTTTCAGACGTGGAAGGAGCCATGGGCAGGGGGAAGACCGGAAAGGAGATAGAAGGATCGAGCACAGGAGGTCTGTGGGTATCAGGGCCTGAATACTCATGTGAGCGAAAAGGATGCACAGGATAAAATGAATCAGAGCGATATGGTATATGGGAGGCGACGTGCTGTCAATGAGCTGATCCAGGGAATATCAGACACTCAGAAAAAGACCATGGAAAAGTCAGCGGGTCTTGGTACTACCCAGGACCATTTTCCCAGAGACTTCTGCGTCTCCGTGGCTGCACCATGCTCAGTAGCAGGGACTGAGAAGCTATAAGTTCCTTGAGGAAATTGTCCTCCAGTTAACTGACGACGATGAAGGAGTGCCAGGCGTGACTTTTCATTCGCAGTTTTTTTTTTCCCCAAAAGAAGGAACAGAGAAGGAGGCCAGGTTAGGATATTCCCTCAAAGGCCCAGTCCTCTGTTCTTAACGCTACCTCGCTAACGCGGGAAATGGCGAATAGTATGAAAGAAAAAAAAATATATATATATATATATATATATATATATATATATATATATATATATATATATATATATATATATATATATATATATATATTTATTCATTTATTTATTGATTTTGCTTTGTCGCTGTCTCCCGCGTTAGCGAGGTAGCGCAAGGAAACAGACGAAAGAATGTCCCAACCCACCCACATACACATGTATATACATACACGTCCACACACGCAAATATACATACCTATACATCTCAACGTATACATATATATACACACACAGACATATACATATATACACATGCACATAATTCATACAGTCTGCCTTTATTCATTCGCATCGCCACCCCGCCTCACATGAAATAACCACCCCCTCCCCCAAAATGTGCGCGAGGTAGCGCTAGGAAAAGACAACAAAGGCCACTTTCGTTCACATTCAGCCTATAGCTGTCACGTAATAATGCACAGAAACCACAGCTCCCTTTCCACATCCACGCCCCACAGAACTTTCCATGGTTTACCCCAGACGCTTCACATGCCCTGGTTCAATCCATTAACAGCACGTCGACCCCGGTATACCACATCGTTCCAATTCACTCTATTCCTTGCACGCCTTTCACCCTCCTGCATGTTCAGGTCCCGATCACTCAAAATCTTTTTCACTCCACCTTTCCACCTCCAATTTGGTCTCCCACTTCTCCTCGTTCCCTCCACCTCTGACACATATATCCTCTTGGTCAATCTTTCCTTACTCATTCTCTCCATGTGACCAAACCATTTCAAAACACCCTCTTCTGCTCTCTCAACCACACTCTTTTTATTACCACAGATCTATGTTCCCCTATTATTACTTACACGATCAAACCACCTCACACCACATATTGTCCTCAAACATCTCATTCCCAGCACATCCACACTCTTCCGCACAACTCTATCCATAGCCCACGCCTCGCAACCATATAACATTGTTGGGACCACTATTCCTTCAAACATACACATCTTTACTTTCCGAGATAATGTTCTCGACTTCCACACATTCTTCAACGCTCCCAGAACTTTCGCACCAATCCCCCACCCTATGATTCACTTCCGCTTCCATAGTTCCATCCGCTGCCAAATCCACTCCCAGATATCTAGAACAATTCACTTACTCCAGTTTTTCTCCATTCAAACTTACCACCCAATTGACTTGACCCTCAACCCTACTGTACCTAATAACCTTGCTCTTATTCACATTCACACTCAGCTTTCTTCTTTTACACACTTTACAAAACTCAGTCACCAGCTTCTGTAGTTTCTCACATGAATCAGCCACCAGCGCTGTATCATCAGCGAACAACAACTGACCAACATCCCAAGCTCTCTAATCCACAACAGACTGCATACTTGCCCCTCTTTCCAAAACTCTTGCATTCACCTCCCTAACAACCCAATCCATAAACAAATTAAACAAACATGGAGACATCACACACCCCTGCCGCAAACCTACATTCACTGCGAACCAATCACTTTCCTCTCTTCCTACATGTACACATGCCTCACATCCTCGATAAAACCTTTTCACTGCTTCTACCAACTTGCCTCCCACACCATATATTCTTAATACCTTCCACAGAGCATCTCCATCAACTCTATCATATGCCCTCTCCAGATCCATAAATGCTGCATACAAATCCATTTGCTTTTCTAAGTATTTCTCACATATATTCTTCAAAGCAAACACCTGATCCACACATTTTCTACCATTTCTGAAACCACACTGCTCTTCCCCAATCTGATGCTCTGTACATGCCTTCACCCTCTCAATCAATACCCTCCCATATAATTTACCAGGAATACTCAACAAACTTATACCTCTGTAATTTGAGCACTCACTTTTATCCCCTTTGCCTTTGTACAATGGCACTATGCAAGCATTCCGCCAATCCTCAGGCACCTCACCATGCATCATACATACATTAAATAACCTTACCAACCAGTCAACGATACAGTCAACCCCTTTTTTAATAAATTCCACTGCAATACCATCCAAACCTGCTGCCTTGCCGGCTCTCATCTTCCGCAAAGCTTTTACTACCTCTTCTCTGTTTACCAAATCAATTTCCCTAACCCTTTCAATCTGCACACCACCTCGACCAAAACATCCTATATCTGCCACTCTATCATCAGACACATTGAACAAACCTTCAAAATACTCACTCCATCTCCTTCTCACATCACCACTACTTGTTATCACCTCCCCATTAGCCCCCTTCACTGAAGTTCCCATTTGTTCCCTCGTCTTACGCAATTTATTTACCTCCTTGCAAAACATCTTTTTATGCTCCCTAACGTTTAATGATACTCTCTTACCCCAACTCTCATTTGCCCTCCTCTTCACCTCTTGCACCTTTCTCTTGACCTCCTGCCTCTTTCTATTTCCATCTCCCACTGATTTGCATTATTTCCCTGCAAAAATCGTCCAAATGCTTCTCTCTTCTCTTTCACTAACAATCTTACTTCTTCATTCCACCTCTCACTACCCTTTCTAATCTGCCCACCTCCCACGCTTCTCATGCCACAAGCATCTTTTTCGCAAGCCATCACTGCTTCCCTAAATACATCCCATTCCTCCCCCCCCCCTCCCCTTACGTCCTTTGTTCTCACCTTTTTCCCTTCTGTACTCAGTCTCTCCTGGTACTTCCTCACACAAGTCTCGTTCCCAAGCTCACTTACTCTCACCATTCTTTTCACCCCAACATTCTCTTTTCTTTTCTGAAAACCTCTACAAATCTTCACCTTCGCCTCCACAAGATAATGATCAGACATCCCTCCAGTTGCACCTCTCAGCACATTAACATCCAAAAGTCTCTCTTTCGCGCGCCTATCGATTAATACGTAATCCAATAACGCTCTCTGGCCATCTCTCCTACTTACATACGTATACTTATGTATATCTCTCTTTTCAAACCAGGTATTCCCAATCACCAGTCCTTTGAATCCGTCATCAGCACCCATATCCTCAAGCATCCTGAATCTCACAGTCCTCTCTCTGATCACTCTATGGCTTTCATAAGGCGACATCCACTATATCACAGAGTTTAGGAAATCGACTGTAGTTGCACTTGACATATCTAAACATTTTGACAGGGTGTGGCATCGAGATCTCATCTCTAACCTTCCCTCTTTTGACTTCTCTCCCTCATATCAAGCTTCCTCTCTCGCTGATGTATTTCCGTTGTTGTTGATTGATCAGCCTCCCCCTTTTTGTCCATCAACAGTGGTGTCCCTCAAGGTTCTGTCCTGACTCCTACACCTTTTCTCCCTTTCATCAACGATATTCTTTCTTCTGCAAATGATTAAATGCATTTATACGCTGACGACTCAAATCTGTATTCCTCTCATTCTTCATTTGTGCACCTTCTTTCACTCGATCTGCATCTCGCCTTAACAAAATTTTCTGAACTTATACAGGATATCTCCTCTGGGGTAGTTCAATGCATCCAAAACCCAGTTTCTGCCCATCTCTCTATCGAAATTCCTCACAACTTTCCTACCTTCTTTGACGGTTCCATACTTCCATCCCTTGACTTACTGAACAAAGTTGCATTCAGCAAAGGTGTTTCATTGTCAGTGGGCGAAAAGGGTTACAATCTCCTCGATGAACTTCTCACTCCAAGGGAGTCCTTGCTACCATCTTAGCGCATCCTACAAGCTGTAAGAGTCCCATATTTCAGGTCCTGGCGCTAAAAGAACAAACAAAAAACTCATGAGATAACATATGATCACATTACGATACAAATATCTTAAAAGAAAACATTATGATTCTTTCTCCCATAACCGACCATCGTCTTTTCAACAACCTACAGAATGAAAAATGAAAATTTGATCAAGACTCGGGTACTCTGACCCCTCCAACGGTACACACCGTCCCCCTCCCCCCCTCACACATACCACTACCAAACCCCCCCTCCCATTCCTGGATCATGGGCGACGGAGACTCAGGCCGTGTTATGCCTCAGTTCCAGTTCCCGGAATTGTCCCGGAGGTGTTGAAAGCCAATCCGATTCGAGTGTCGCCCCTCGGCAGCCGGTCCTTAGCCATCCGGATGTGACAAATACTATGTGGACCGGCGCCGTAAAACGTGCTTAAACCGGTCTCGGCCGGATGTCCTCCCAAATTTTATCGATATAGACTTTATTGAATTTCTGCTTTTTACTGAGGTCTCTACCTAGCTAACTCCAGTGGATTTCTTTTGCACCTTCGTATGAGATTATACTTGGGGAAATAACACAGCTCAGTGGACCCAGGCATGGAAAAAATGTAATTGGCAGAAATACCAGAAGAAATTCATGTATGAAAAAGAGAATTTCGAACGGTTTATATATTTCAAAACTCCACTGGCACCAGGATTTACCTGGCTATAATGCGTGTAGACAAATATCAAGATGTCATCAGGAAGTCTACGATGAATATAACCCGATGGAAAACCAATACTGTGTGAACTCTATCAAGTGTTGTTTACGAAAGTACAACGACTGTGGCGAATAATGAAAAAAATCTTATGTTATTTCGAAATGAAATGAGACGTGGTAAAAAGATAACGAGGTATCACAATGTTTAAAACATTTCCTTCTTTCAGGAGTACATCTGATGTTCATTTTGAGACGTGTGGGTTAAAACGAGAGCCTACATAAGGAATGACAGTAGATGTGATGTCTACATATGATCGGAGTAAAGAATTATTCTTAATTTCCTATAATTGTACTCAAGCCTCTCCTGAGTCGTCAGTAATACAGGAACGTTTCACTGAAGGAGGAGAATGACTGACAATCAGGCAGTCCATGAAGTACACTGCCCACTTAAGACATTTGTAATTACGTCCCTTTTCCCTTTCCTTTTTTTTTGTAAACCTTGTGTAACTGATCTGGAGGACTTAAGGTCGTCCTACCGACTTCGTGATTGTAGATGAACACCCAAAAGAGAAAAATCCACATAGAGACAATCAAGATTGGGTTCACTGATATCTAGCACGGAAACTGATAACATCAAAGAGTCGTGCAATCTTAATTTCTCTACTCTTACTTTCACTACTTCCTGGCTTAATTTCCTTAAGACTTTCGAAGGAAAAGTTCCACTCTTGATTATGGCCGTACGACCCCCTCCCCAACACACACACACACACACACACACTGTTGTTTTGTAGTTTCATATGCGTTCTACAACCTCACAAATGGTCTACAAGCTCACTGTTCTTCGGTAACTTCTTTTGTTGATCTAAAACCATACGATTTTTCTATAACAACTCTGTTGTTCTTCAACGTCACTGATGCTCTACCACCATACTGTTGTTCTACAACCACTCTGTTGTTCTAAAACCACAATGTTCTTCTACAACCACTCTGTTTTTCTTATACCTTTCTGTTGGTCTATAACAATGCACTGCTGCCCTACAACCAAACTGTTGTTCTACAACATTCTCTTATTCTACAAAATCATTCTCACCCTACAGCACTACTGACAACGTATATTCCAGCCACAGGTATAACCACCGCACAGCAGGCAACTTCTACATTTCTAATCCCTGTAAAGGTGTAGTTTATGCAAATTAACTGTGTACTACTTGTGTCCCACCTTGCCTAGCCAGGTAAGGGAACTCCAAACTCGTTAGTAAGATTTCCAAACTGTGTAGAAGTATAAGACATGCTTGTGATGTGCTCCGGGGAAACATGTCGATCCTCTGGGGAATCAACTTCTCACAACAGTCTTTTAGTAAAGATAAAGCGCTACAGTGTGTGTGTGTGTAGACATATGCAGATATACATATACATATATACACATGTACATATTCATACTTGCTGTCTTCATCCATACCCGTCGCCACTCCGCCACACATGAACTAGCACCACCCTCCCCCGCGCGCGTGCGCTGTAGCGCTAGGAAAAGACAACAAAGGTCACATTCGTTCACACTGTCTCTAGCTGTCATATATATATATATATATATATATATATATATATATATATATATATATATATATATATTTCGGTGCGTTACACATGACAGCTAGAGACAGTGTGAATATATATATATATATATATATATATATATATATATATATATATATATATATATATATATATATATATATATATATATATATATATATTACACGTAAAAGTAAGATTCTCAGAATTCCTAAGAAATTAATTATAAATTGACATAAACGTCCAATTTCCTTTTGTCCTTCAAAATATCAATTACCATAACCTCTACAACTCCATTCTTCTTTCAGTTTATCAATATCACACCAAACTTGGAACAATTTTGTTCTTTGTTCGCACAGCAACTACAAAATGTCGGGCACAAGGTATGGTCATGATATTTTAGCCGTATTCATACAAATGAGTTTACGTTCACGTCGAAATTTATGCTGGCGTGTGTGCTGACATTCCCTCTCTGTTTACATAGGAGATTTTTGACGTTTTCTTTTTATAGTCTAAGCTGCAGTCAGGGATAAAAATGCTGCCACACAGACCAGGCCTTAAAGTATGGCAAGATGAGGAAATATACTTCAAGGGTTTTGGAGGAAGTAAAACACCTGCTTTATGAAAAGGTTCATATCTCAGCTGTTCAGCGAGACAAGAGAAGGTAAGAGTCTCAAAAGTTGGCCATGTAAGAAACGAAACAAACAGTGTAATAGCTGTCTTGTATGGCCATACAATTCTATATATCTATACGTTCATTTGCCATGTTTGGTAAGGGTTCATCTAGCACTTACACAACCACTAAATTCAAGAACGTACTTGAAGCGTAAGTCAGAGAGGATGGATTCAAAGTTACAGCCTGTTATACGTCCCTTTTCTTAATAGACTGTAACATCTGGGTGGGTCGAGAGATGGTATAATGTGTCACGCGGTTTATGATGAGACAAGGAACAGAGGCCGTTCATAAACTCGTGTCCCAATGATCATGTCACAAGTGACGATCATCTCAACCGTCCACTTACCTGTGTTATGTACCTGTACCTCTCAAAGGTCTTGTTACTCAACTTTCCATTCTAGCTCTCCTTCCCCAACATCATCATTCCATTATTCACACACCCCGCCATCATGACTTCGACCTACTCAGTCACCACCATCCATGCAACACACACACACACACACACACACACACGGGCCTCCGAGGTACAGTGGTTAGCGTTACTGTCCATAAGTCGGGATGGTCAGCATGCTCCCATATACTCCTCACCAACAAGCTCATCCTATATAGTCCTCCCACACTCTCATCAAGACTCCTCCTATGTTTCTTATCAACTCCCCCACGTACCCTTTACTACCACACCACTACCACCAACACCACCACTGATCTAAACCACTCCTCAGCACTACTCCTCCTGCATACTCCTCTCTACCATCATTTCTCACACATACTCCTTGCCACCACTCCCACAGGCAGACTCCTTGTCATCACTCCTCCAACACATTTCTCATCACTACCTCCTTACCACACACACACTCCTTCTCCTCCACTCCACTCAGCCCATCTCCAACACAGGAGTGCACGTTAGCACAACAGTATGAAATATTAATTATGCAGCTGATGAGGCTGCCCGGAATACTTCATGATGTGCAAACACCGAAAATTATCAAGGTTTTACATCTAAACACAGACTCGTCAAAAGTTGCAGGATTTTTCCCTCTCCTCGTGACGCTGGTGTCACAGGGTCGAGCCCCCGGCACAGGTCGCAGCCCTGGGCTCTTCCTTCATATCACTGTACATATCGCAGAAGGTCAAGTGAGAGGATTTCTTTTTTTTCGTTCCTACAACAAGATGTGCAATGCTGATGTTAGGGTGACGTGGCGAGTTGTGATGCCAACTTTCTGCCGACCTTCCCCCCACTCTCACCTGTCAACTTTCTACACCTCTCACACACCAGCATTCTCACCCAACTACCCTAGAGACACCTTCATCCACCTAAACCCTCAACCTCAGCCACCTACATCCTCAACCACCTACACCTGACCCCTAGCTACTCCCCCCACCCACCCAAGACTCATCCATCTACACACTCCTGACCGCAGAAAGTTACATGTATTTCCTCTAATTCCGGTCATGATAGGTTGTAGAAGAGGCAGAAAATGTGTCTTAGTGGTTGAGCCTCAGTCTGGGGTACCGAAACTGGCCACTGGCCTTTTCTTTTTCACCGTTAGGGAGCCAATGGCAATGGTGAGCCTTTTGTGCTTCGTAAATGGCAAGGGAAATGAGGAAATTGTAGAGATTACTTGCGGCACGCACGATTGGATTGTGCTCACAATGGCACCATTTGTTTCCCCATTTCTGTTCAAAAGAACAACTGAGCCCGGCACCGCCCGGTTGCAGGCAGCGGCTGCCACGGTAAAATGTTGTCCTCCACACAGCCTTATGCCCAAGATTTTTCAGGAAAGTGTATACGGAGTGACGTGTGTGTGTGTGTGTGTGTGTGTGTGTGTGTGTGTGTGTGTGTGTGTCCCCTTTATATATCTCGCTTCAATCTATCATGTCACAACTCTCCCCGGAGGCACCACTTGTCTGGACACGGAGTCTATTTGCCTTGCTGTCCTGGACACACAGTCCTCCGCGGGGCACCGGAAGGCACGACAAGGTCAGGCGTGTACGACGGCACGTCTCTACACTGGCGTTCGGTGCGCTGTTCTCTACACCACCTCCACCACGCACACACCCAGCCTCCCTCATAACGCTCTCCCTCACGCACTTCCCTCACCACACCTCCATCATACATACACCTTTCCTCAACGTCCTCATCACACACCCTTCCTCACCACACCTCCATCACAGACCCTCCCACAACGCCTTCCATCTCACACGTAACCTTACCACACTTCCATCACACACCCTCCCTCGCTTCTCACTTCACCATCTTCTGCAGTGTTTCAACATACAGCATAACCTGAACATAGCCTCAACATGAGCATGATTAGAACATATCTTTAATATGATGATACATAATTACATGACCCAGGTTGTAAGTTATAACATATGCACCTAATTGGTAAATACCATGCTTACTGAGACGCTCTTAACTGTAATTTTTTGTCGACGTCATCATATATGAAGTGGATAAAATCTAGATTTTTATTTTCCTGTATTAAAAATCTGTCAGCATTCCTGTCTCATGGGACAACTATCTCATGCTGTGTTCTGTGTTCCAAAGTCAACAGGACACACTTACGGGACGCCAAACTTCACAGTGACTCATTCTGTATTTGAATATCAATTCCTTGTTTCTATATGTTGGCTGGTTGCTTGGGCTTTAAGCTTATCTAATAACAGGGTTATTAAAGCAATCAAGAATCGAACAACGACATCCACCGACCGAAAAAAAATCTTCTTCAACACCTTCGTCAGTTACTGAATGTAATTCTGAGGCCGCATGCACTACGCTCTCACTATGCATCTTCCCATGCTGTCATATATGATGCATACACATCCAGCACTGCACCCATCATGCGCAACCAGAGTTCCATAAACAATTTCTCTAATTCTCAGATAAGTAATGAAAATATCATGCATGTCCTCAAGAATGATATTTAGACTGGAAAAAAATAAGAATGTGATAAAACACAAAATAATATCTTAAGTTTAAAACAAAAGTTATGTAGAAATAGCAAAAGCTATGTTGTAAACACTAAAGATACATTGTAAACACAAACGCCACGATCAACAACACAAAAGTTATAATTTAAACATTACCTCGAGGAACTCTCTGGAAAGTAGTAACTTATCTTCATAAGAGAAGCTGATATTGTCTAAGAACAAACACATAAGAATGATCAATCATACAGCTTTACACACACACACACACACACACACACACACATATATATATATATATATATATATATATATATATATATATATATATACAGAGGTATAAGTTTGTTGAGTATTTCTGGTAAATTATATGGGAGGATATTGATTGAGAGGGTGAAGGCATGTACAGAGCATCAGATTGGGGAAGAGCAGTGCGGTTTCAGAAGTGGTAGAGGACGTGTGGATCAGGTGTTTGCTTTGAAGAATGTATGTGAGAAATACTTAGAAAAGCAAATGGATTTGTATGTCGCATTTATGGATCTGGAGAAGGCATATGATAGAGTTGATAGAGATGTTCTGTGGAAGGTATTAAGAATATATGGTGTGGGAGGCAAGTTGTTAGAAGCACTGACGTTTTATCGAGCACTTTGCAGTGTTTCAGATACAGCATAACGGAAAGCCTAACTATGAGCATGTAGAAATATTTTAATATATGACAAATAGCTGACCAGGTTGTAAGTTCTACCACTATTGGTTAATTCATGTTTAGGAGGGTCTTAACTGTAATTTTGCGACGTCTTGATAATGAAGGGTAAATGTTTTGAATTCTGTATGGAAATAGTCAGCATTCTGTTCAGGGACAACTATTATTGCTGTTTCGGTGTTCAAAGTCTAAGAGAACACTTGACAGAGCGGTACAGACGTTAAAGTGATTTGTAATGAATATTAAAGTCAAATTGTTTATATGGCAGGTTTGCTGGGTTTAGCTGGTCAATAAATGGGTTATTAAGCATAAGAACGAAAAACGAAACAGACCGAAAATTTAGATTTCTAGACGACCTGCGCGGTATGAGAATCCATGAGGGAGATGCACTAGGTCGTGGATGGCTTCCGAATGTCTGTGAGCTACAATTGCGAGTCTGACCATACAATGCACCGAAGCCAAAACAATTTCTATTTTGAGAATATGAATATCCAGCCAAATGGTATGTTTAGACGTGGGAAAATGATTGATAAAGATGCGACAGATAATATCGTTAAGTTAAAAAAATTTAGTGAAATATGCAATGCTAGTGTTTGATACATGAAAGTAACATTGTAACACGAAGCAGTGCAAATAAAAAAGGTTTAGAGTTAAAAGTTCTTGGGAAATTTTGGAAGTGAAGACTTGCATAAGGAAAGCTGATATTGTCCAAGAAAACACATAAGGAGAGTCATAACAGTAAAACACGAAAACACAAATTTGAGTAAAATGAGTGAAAATGATTTTATTTGATAGTAGTTGAATGCAGAGTAAAGAATAATATATATAATGGATCGTGTGGTTTTGTGGGTGACGTGTGTAGTGATTGAATACATGTGAACGTCTGGGTAAACCATGGAAAATTATAGGTATATATATATTATGTTGATATAATATATAATGTATATGGGATGATATATATTATCATTTTCTATATATATCGTACTAAACGGATATATAAATAATATAAATATATATTATATATATATATATATATATATATATATAATATATATAATATATAAATGTATATATATATACATATATATATATATTAATATATATATATATATAATATATTATATAGTGTAAATACATGAATATATAAAATCATATAATACCGCAGATAACATCGAGAATAATGCCGATTGCAGAGTTGATGTGAAACCTGTAATGGTGCATAAACAGAGGAGAAAGCAGACCAGAGAGAGACATGCTCAAATCAGAAGACCGTAGGAAATTCTTAGGGAAGAATTTTGGGTAAATTGGATTGGAATCAGCAGTTAGAGACTATTGTTATGGAAAGGCTTGCAAAATCTACAATGGAGAATCTGGTTCATGCGTCCTTTACCTGCAAGTACAGAGGGAAGGTTAGAAAGATAAAGATGAAAGTCTATAAAATATGACAAAAAGTAAGAAATTAGAGATGCACTGTGACGACACTACAGCCAGGATGAATCTGAAATTGGAAGAGAACAGGAAATGTGTATAGTTGGGTACAATGATGGAAGTGAAATTATATATATATATAATATATATATATATATATATATATATATATATATATATATATATATATATACCTTATTCATATATTGGATCTGGTCAGCGATGGAACCTAAGAACGGAAGTGGATCATAGGGGGCTGGGGGAAAATCTCTGAAGCCCTTGTAGTACTTCTTGGAATCAGAAATATTCGAAAACAAAAAAAGGGTATGTTGAAGGAATTAGCCGTTTCCAACAATGTTTGTCAGTTTCGAGACTGGCTATGGATAGTTGGCGAAGATTATGGTCCTAGTCCGGAAATGAATTTGAACAATATTGTGTGAGTGGTTGATGAGTAAGTAACGTAAGGTAAAGAAGTATGTGTGAAATTATAAACGAGCGTGTGTGATGAGAATGAAAGGTTGTTGATGGTTGGAAATGGAAGTATATGAGAAGATTGACCAGAGATATATTGTCGAGGTGGAGGAACGGGAGAAGAGGGACAATTGGTAGGTGGAAGATGGAGTTGAAAGATTTTGTCGTTGTCGGTGCCTGAACTCGCAAGCGGAGGGCGACAAGAGGCAAAGAAATAGTAGTGAATTGATGCATGTGTATAACCAGGTTTATGAACGTGCTGTCAGATGGATGAAATGAAGGCATGTGAAGGCTATGGGGTAAACCATGGAAAGTTGTAGGTTGTATTTGGCGTGTGTGGAGTAGTATATTAAGTTGTTGATGGGTGTGGTTGGTGGCGATATGGTTTCGTCTGTTCCTTGGCACTGAAGAGGGGAGAATCGAAAGCTAAAAGAAAAGAGCAAATGTTTATATAATGTATAAAATAAGATTTATGTATAATAATTATTATAAAATATATATTATAGTAATATAATTATTATATTCATGTTCTTCTTTCATACATTCGCATTCCCGCGTCAGCGAGGTAGCGTTAAGATGATGGCCTCTGAAGAAACATCCTATCAAGCCCCTTTCTCTGTTTCCTCCTGGTAAAAATAAATATATAGATGAGAGGGGAGGATTTCCAGCACCCCGCTCCTTCGCTATAAGTGTGCTTCTACGACAGATGGGAAAATGTGGAAGTATTCTTTAACCTATCCAGGAAATATTAAAAAATAATATTATTAGATATATTATATATATATAAGTATAATTATATAATTTAAAAATATATGTAAATGTAAAATATAAATTTTTATAATTAACATGGCTGATGGAATGAATAAAGGTAGATTTTCATGAATTATGTTACGGTATTGTTATCTCATGTTGTTAATTTGTATATATGGAGTGTAAGGTATGAATATTTGGCGTGTGGGACGTATGATATACTTGTGTATGGGGTGGGTTTAGCCACTTTGTTGTTCCTTGCGCTACCCGCTACGCGGGGATCAGCGACAAAGCAAATTTAAATAATTAGTAAAATTAAAATAACATTATAAATAAAGTGATAAGTCAAGGGAGCAAATGGGAACTTCAGTGAAGGGGGCTAATGGGGAGGTGATAACAAGTAGTGGTGATGTGAGAAGGAGATGGAGTGAGTATTTTGAAGGTTTGTTGAATGTGTTTGATGATAGAGTGGCAGATATAGGGTGTTTTGGTCGACGTGGTGTGCAAAGTGAGAGGGGTAGGGAATTGATTTAGTAAATAGAGAAGAGGTAGCAAAAGTTTTACGAAAGATGAAAGCCGGCAAGGCAGCAGGTTTGGATGGTATTACAGTGGAATTTATTAAAAAAGGGGGTCACTGTATTGTTGACTGGTTGGTAAGGTTATGTAATGTATGTATGATTCATGGTGAGGTGCCTGAGGATTGGTGGAATGCGTGCATAGTGCCATTGTACAAAGGCAAAGGGGATAAGAGTGAGTGCTCAAATTACAGAGGTATAAGTTTGTTGAGTATTCCTGGTAAATTATATGGGAGGGTATTGATTGAGAGGGTGAAGGCATGTACAGAGCATCAGATTGGGGAAGAGCAGTGTGGTTTCAGAAATGGTAGAAAATGTGTGGATCAGGTGTTTGCTTTGAAGAATGTATGTGAGAAATACTTAGAAAAACAAATGGATTTGTATGTAGCATTTATGGATCTGGAGAAGGCATATGATAGAGTTGATAGAGATGCTCTATGGAAGGTTTTAAGAATATATGGTGTGGGAGGCAAGTTGTTAGAAGCAGTGAAAAGTTTTTATCAAGGATGTAAGGCATGTGTACGTGTAGGAAGAGAGGAAAGTGATTGGTTCTCAGTGAATGTAGGTTTGCGGCAGGGGTGTGTGATGTCTCCATGGTTGTTTAATTTGTCTATGGATGGGGTTGTTAGGGAGGTGAATGCAAGAGTTTTGGAAAGAGGGGCAAGTATGCAGTCTGTTGTGGATGAGAGAGCTTGGGAAGTGAGTCAGTTGTTGTTCGCTGATGATACAGCGCTGGTGGCTGATTCATGCAAGAAACTGCAGAAGTTGGTGACTGAGTTTGGTAAAGTGTGCGAAAGAAGAAAGTTAAGAGAAAATGTGAATAAGAGCAAGGTTATTAGGTACAGTAGGGTTGAGGGTCAAGTCAATTGGGAGGTAAGTTGGAATGGAGAAAAACTGGAGGAAGTAAAGTGTTTTAGGTATCTGGGAGTGGATCTGGCAGCGGATGGAACCATGGAAGCGGAAGTGAATCATAGGGTGGGGGAGAGGGCGAAAATCCTGGGAGCCTTGAAGAATGTTTGGAAGTCGAGAACATTATCTCGGAAAGCAAAAATGGGTCTGTTTGAAGGAATAGTGGCTCCAACAATGTTTTATGGTTGCGAGGCGTGGGCCATGGATAGAGTTGTGCGCAGGAGGGTGGATGTGCTGGAAATGAGATGTTTGAGGACAATATGTCGTGTGAGGTGGTTTGATCGAGTAAGTAATGTAAGGGTAAGATAGATGTGTGGAAATAAAAAGAGTGTGGTTGAGAGAGCAGAAGAGGGTGTCTTGAAATGGTTTGGTCACATGGAGAGAATGAGTGAGCAACGATTGACCAAGAGGATATATGTGTCAGAGGTGGAGGGAACGAGGAGAAGTGGGAGATCAAATTTTAGGTGGAAAGATGGAGTGAAAAAGATTTTGAGTGATCGGGGCCTGAACATGTAGGAGGGTGAAAGGCGTGCAAGGAATAGAGTAAATTGGAACGATGTGGTATATCGGGGTCGACTTGCTGTCAATGGATTGAACCAGGGCATGTGAAGCGTCTGGGGTAAAATATGGAAAGTTGTGTGGGGCCTGGATGTGGAAAGGGAGCTGTGGTTTCGGTGTATTATTACATGACAGCTAGAGGCTGAGTGTGAACGAATGGGGCCTTCGGTGTCTTTTCCTAGCGCTACCTCGCACACATGAGGGAGGAGGGGGTAGTTATTCCATGTGTGGCGAGGTGGCGATGGGAACAAATAAAGGCAGACAGTATGAATTATGTACATGTGTATATATGTATATGTGTGTGTGTGTATATATATGTGTACATTGAGATGTATAGGTATGTATATTTGCGTGTGTGGACGTGTATGTACATACATGTGTATGTGGGCGTGTTGGGCCATTCTTTCGTCTGTTTCCTTGCGCTACCTCGCTAACGCGGGAGACAGCGACAAAGCAAAATAAATAAATATATATTTGGAAAGTTTTGGAAAGAGGGGCAAGTATGAAGTCTGTTGGGGATGAGAGAGCTTGGGAAGTGAGTCAGTTGTTGTTCGCTGATGATACAGCGCTGGTGGCTGATTCATGTGAGAAACTGCAGAAGCTGGTGACTGAGTTTGGTAAAGTGTGTGAAAGAAGAAAGTTAAGAGAAAATGTGAATAAGAGCAAGGTTATTAGGTACAGTAGGGTTGAGGGTCAAGTCAATTGGGAGGTGAGTTTGAATGGAGAAAAACTGGAGGAAGTGAAGTGTTTTAGATATCTGGGAGTGGATCTGGCAGCGGATGGAACCATGGAAGCGGAAGTGGATCATAGGGTGGGGGAGGGGGCGAAAATTTCTGGGAGCCTTGAAGAATGTGTGGAAGTCGAGAACATTATCTCGGAAAGCAAAAATGGGTATGTTTGAAGGAATAGTGGTTCCAACAATGTTGTATGGTTGCGAGGCGTGGGCTATGGATAGAGTTGTGCGCAGGAGGATGGATGTGCTGGAAATGAGATGTTTGAGGACAATGTGTGGCGTGAGGTGGTTTGATCGAGTAAGTAACGTAAGGGTAAGAGAGATGTGTGGAAATAAAAAGAGCGTGGTTGAGAGAGCAGAAGAGGGTGTTTTGAAATGGTTTGGGCACATGGAGAGAATGAGTGAGGAAAGATTGACCAAGAGGATATATGTGTCGGAGGTGGAGGGAACGAGGAGAAGAGGGAGACCAAATTGGAGGTGGAAAGATGGAGTGAAAAAGATTTTGTGTGATCGGGGCCTGAACATGCAGGAGGGTGAAAGGAGGGCAAGGAATAGAGTGAATTGGAGCGATGTGGTATACCGGGGTTGACGTGCTGTCAGTGGATTGAATCAAGGCATGTGAAGCGTCAGGGGTAAACCATGGAAAGCTGTGTAGGTATGTATATTTGCGTGTGTGGACGTATGTATATACATGTGTATGGGGGTGGGTTGAGCCATTTCTTTCGTCTGTTTCCTTGCGCTACCTCGCAAACGCGGGAGACAGCGACAAAGCAAAAAAAAAAAAAAGGAAAGATATATATATATATATATATATATATATATATATATATATATATATATATATATATATATATATATATATATATATATACAGAACCTTCACTTCACCGTGAAGAGGTACATGCACAATCAACACTGGAAACAGTAAATAAGAACAGTACGCACTTTCGTTTATTACAGCCTCAGACTGGGAAGGAGCTACGACCATAGCTAAATCAAATTGTTCCAGTGAAAGAAATGTAACTGAATGATGTTTGATCTCGGGTTCATTTGATCATAGTGTAAACATGTCCTTTAGCCATTCTAAATGGGACAAACTGTAATTTGAAATTAATTATTAAGAAGTATCCACCATAATAACCCTGTCCACACACCATGTAAGTGGAGGAAGGTCAGACACGTCAGGCCTTATCATTAGACCTCAGTGCCCACCTGCTCTCCACGGGGATCAGTGAAGCCCAGCCTCACTACTGCTTGTGTACATCTAACATTTCAACATTTGTATCTCCCCCCACTCCACCCACCTCTCTGTCTGAGGATGTAATAGACGAAAGTACTTACGGTTCTTATCTTCTGTTTCCAATGGTTACTGTGCATATATATATATATATATATATATATATATATATATATATATATATATATATATATATATATATAGATAGATAGATAGATAGATAGATAGATAGATATATAGACAGATATAGATATGATGATCACACTTGTCCGTAATGATAGTTATGAAGGTGAAATCGCACCTCAGTAGTGGTAATGATTTAACTTGTATTTTTTCTGTACACAGAAAAATTTCGAGTTGAATAAAATAATGAATTCCTACTGAAGTGCCATTTCACCTTCATAGATATATGTTTTTCATACATATTCACCGTTTGCCGCGTGAGCAAGTTACGAGTTAAGAACAGAGGATTGAGCCTTAAGAGGGAATATCCTCACTGGGCCCCCTTCTCTGTTCCTTTACGCACACACACACACACACATACACACACACACACACACACACACACACATACATACATACACACACATACACACACACACACACATATATATATATATATATATATATATATATATATATATATATATATATATATATATATATATATATATATATATCCTAGCCCGAGCCAGGTATCCCTTTTATCGACCATCCTCTAGAGATAGGTGAACAGCTGAGTTGACTGTGGACCGAATGCCACAACCAGGATTCGAACGTATATACTCGACCCTTTCAATATTCTCATCCTCGAAATACTGGCAAAGATAAGCAGAAAGCAAATGTGTGAGTACCCTTAAGGATACGGGATTCGGGGAAAACAGATAAAGCGTAACAAAGCTCTATGACATCTGTGACAAAGTGAGTTCCTTTTTGGTGAAAGGAGAAGACTGGGTGGAGTGTGTTTCAGGATTACCAGAAATCATTTGTCATTGAACCACAACGGAGGATGGTGAATGTTCCTTAGTTGAGGTAAAGGACTCATGGGAAACGATCCTTCACGAGATGGGCTGAGGTCACCAGTGGTTTGCCACAGTGATCTGTCCTGGGGTCATTGTACTCCCTGGTGTATAAAAATGACTTGCCAGAAGGACAGGACTTTGGTCCATCCATAACAGTATATGTTTGTTGATGATGCCAGGAGTCATGAGTGAAGTAGAGGCTGATGAAGATTGCACCATCTCACAATAGAGCCTAAGAATATAATTCAAAATCGTTCTGACAGATGGCTGATGAGATTTTAACCCAAGTGAATTCAAAAGGAATGAGAACGGAACAGACCGAAAGATACGAATGCTATCTTGTCGGAAGCAGGGAACAGAAGGGACTTGGGAGTCGACAGTATACGTAACCTGTGGTCAGCGTCCCATCTTAGAAATATAGAGACCAAACCATTTACTGGTAAGTATGAGAATCATATTCAGACAGATGGACAATGTACGTTAGGCTAGACGTACGATATGCTTCTCAAGTTTTCGTCACCGCACTAAAGAAGCACAAAGAACTGTAGGTCTACATAAGGCGGGCAACAAAAGTGGTACCAGAATTTAGCAAGCCGACAGTCAGTGTGAGGTTAGATGGCATAAATGTTTTCACCATGAAACTGAGAGTTAGGCGTGACTTGATCACAACCTTCAAGGTTCTGATACAGGATGATAATGTGAAAAGTAATTCGAGAGACTCAGAACAACCAGAGGCCACACAATGAAATTAAGGAATTCGTTACAAAAGAAATAATTACTTTTGTGAGATTTGTTGATCAACAGATTAAACAAGGTATTGAACCCGGGAGTGATGACAGCATACAAAACTTTGAAAAGTTGTATGATCATAATGTTCACCAGATGGGGGCCCCGTACCGTACTAGTAAGTAATCAATTACACACACACACACACACACACACACACACACACACACACACACACACACATACATACACACCTGACTTTTGACGAAACCCTCAAAAAGCAAACAAAAATTCCACCTCAGACAATACATGGCATCTGATAGTCTTGGCAGGGCTACACCAGCCACCCGATATTCAGCCTCTCTAAAAAAATAACATGTTTTTATTGATCTCCCTTGTGTCAATATTTTCAACGCTGGACGGGAATACAGCAAGTCTGATCACATGTTGGCAGGGCTGGACCAGGGTCAATGGATAGTTTTTTCATTCCACGTTGAAGACTCAGAGGAGGAGGAAGGAGGAGGAGGAGGAGGAGGAGGAGGAGGAGGAGTAGGAGGAGGAGGAGGAAGAAGAAGGTTGGTCGGGATGTAGGATTCGGGAATTTTTGGAATTTTCAGACTTAGTATTGTAAGGTTGGGGTCAGTCGGGGTTGGACTGCAGGGGTAGGGAGGGTAGGAATGATGATATTGATTGTATAGGGTGAGGAGGTCTGGGAACTGGGGTTCCACGAGGATGGCTGGAGTGGTGAGGCTGGTCTAGTCAGGGCCGAGGATCTGGAAATATATGAGTGTACTCAGGAGGAATTGGAATTACTGGAGTCTGAGGGTGACGGAGCTACGGAAGGTGTGGCGCAAGGGAGGCAGGTGAGCCTATCACACACACACACACACACACACACACACACACACACACGCGCGCATGCACACACTGACCATCACACATGCACGGGCCGCCTGGGATCAAATCCGTGGAGGTTCAAATCCTGGTCGCGTATCCGTTTCACAGTCCAGCCAGCTTTTCGTCCTTCCATAGGAGCTGGTCGACAGAAGGGCTACCTGGCATATGCAAGGTGTGTGAGTGTGTGTGTGTGTGTGTGTGTGTGTGTGTGTGTGTGTGTGTGTGTGTGTGTGTGTGCGCGCGTGCGCGCGCATGGAAAGTAAAAGACACTGTCAACATATACAAAGTTAAGAAGACGGGGTAACATGAGTGTAAAACTCTTTCCCCTTAAACACAAAGTAGTAATCTCTCTCTCTCTCTCTCTCTCTCTCTCTCTCTCTCTCTCTCTCTCTCTCTCTCTCTCTCTCTCTCTCTCTCTCTCTCTCTCTCACACACACACACACACACACACACACATATATATACATACAATTACTATCTCTATCATTGTTATCATACAACACCAGGATCCATTCTTATCCAGGAGCACCTGCAGCTACGAGGCTGCACTTCACTCATTAGCAGGGACAGGAAGGACTCCTTTAAAACGAGAACATCTTTCACGAGACTTTTCTCTCCTTCGTCAAGTGGCGATCTGACAGCCTCGCTAAAGGTGACTCTTCACTTGCAGCGTGACCTCAAGTAGACAGTCCGGCAGCACCTGATATATAAGGTGAAGTGTGGAAAAGTGGCTGGAGTGGATGGGATTGCAGTTGAATTTCTCAAGACAGAGGGTGGCAGTGTTGTTAATTGGTTAGTTACGTTTTTTCGTATGCCTGCAAAGTCCACTTCTGTAGAGGTTAGGGGGACAAAACTTCATGTTCTAATCACAGAGGCTTAGGTATGCAGAGTGTACCTACTATGGTGTATAAAAGAATGGTGACTGAGTGGGTGGTGGTGTGTACAGAGCAGACTGAGGCATAGAAGATGTGCGGATCAGGCTTTTGCTTTCAAAAATTTATACATGAAACACTTAGAGAAGGAGAAGGATTTATACGAGGCATTTATATTTCTGGAGAAAGCGTATGATAGGGTAGAGAGAGATGGTTTGCGGAACGTGTTAAGAAGACATGGTGTGCGAGGAAAGCTACTGAAATCAGTGAGGAGTTTATATTATGAGAGTATGACGTGTATGCGAGTACAGAGAGAGGAACGTGAGTTGTTCCAAGTGAAGGTGGGTTTGCGATACGGGTGTGTGGTATCATCATAGTTGCTTGACTGTTTCAGGATGCGGAGGTGAGAGATGGAAATGCGAGGGTCTTGGAGAGAGGGGCAAGTATGCAGTTTGTGTTTGCTAATGAAACGGCTCTGGTGGCAAATACGAATGGAAAACAGACGATGTTTGATTGTCAGTGTGTAAGAGTGTATGAAAGGAGAAAGTCGAGTTATTGTGAATTATGGTGAAATCTTTAAGCTTAGCAGTTGATAGGCACCGGCTGGTGAGAGTGTTAAGTTCGAATGGAGAAAATCTGGAGGAGATGAAGTGTCTTAGATGAAGTGTGCTGAAAATGGTTTGGACTATGGAGAGGATGAGTGAGGAGAGGCGGTATAAGAGAGTGTATGCACACAATTAGAAAACTGATAAAGAAAGAAAACTTTCGAGGGATGACCGTCATAAAAGTGCTAAACCTGAGCAGGTCAACGCCAGCGTCTCCGTGAAAGACCTACACAGATGGAAGAGGAACCCTCAACCACTGCCGGTGCTGCATAGTGTATTACTGACTGGAAAGGGAGGAAGGTGGGAGCTTTTGTGGGAGAATGGGAGGGAAGGGAGGGGAGGTCAGTCATTGTGTAGGTTCCTTGTATGAGGAGATTTGGGGAAAGTCTGGGGAAAAGGGAAGATATATTGGGGGAGAGGTTAAGCGGTTTAAAGGAAAAAAAGCGAGGTGGTTAAATGAGTTGAAGCATAGCTATGGGTGTTGGAGGGAGAGGTTGGGTTGGTGAAGAGAATCAGGGAGAACGTTGGAGAAAGGAGTGTTGTGGGGGCCTGGTGTCTGGAGAGAGGGAGGGGTCAGATGTGTGGGGGGGCGTTCCGTGCAAATGTCTCATTTTAGGACATTAAGAGAAATTTTTACGATAATGCGTAAGGGTGGCTGTTATTAAGGAGAGTGACCGAGCAGGAAGGAGGGAGAGAGAGAGAGAGAGAGAGAGAGAGAGAGAGAGAGAGAGAGAGAGAGAGAGAGAGAGAGAGAGAGAGAGAGAGAGAGAAAATACAAATCGGATCGACTGAGCAAAATAGCCCGACAAAGAGTAAGTGACTTAATGCCTGAGATTAACAGAGTCGAAAGAAAGGAATGGCTAAATTGGTAAGAAAATAAAGAAAGAAAGAGAGAAATTCGCGTCTAGAGCCAGAGAAAAGGAAAGAGAATTTTCTCAGGGAGAGAGAGAGAAAGAGAACTTCCATACCATGGATCTTGATCGACGAGCCAGCAAACTCGCCAACAGTAACTAACCAAATAATAAAACTCGCGTGAAAAAATAGGAAGAATAAACAAGGAATAGGGAATAAAAAAGTGGGAGCTACGAGCCATGTATATTGGTCTGACCCCAGGAGGGCGAAGTAATGAAGGGTTGGGATATTGCAGGCCCGTGTGGGGAGACGCAAGCCATCCAGCCTGCCTCCCTCCCTGCCTGCCTGCCTCTCTCCCTCCCAGCCTGACTGCCTCCCAGCCTGCCTCCCTGCCTGCCTGCCTCTCTCCCTCCCTGCCTGCCTGTTTGCCTCTCTCCCTCCCTTTGCTTATAACTACATGAACTACAGAGGAATATGTTCCTTATAACTACATGAACTACAGAGGAATATGTTCCTTATAACTACATGAACTACAGAGGAATATGTTCCTTATAACTACATGAACTACAGAGGAATATGTTCCTTATAACTACATGAACTACAGAGGAATATGTTCCTTATAACTACATGAACTACAGAGGAATATGTTCCTTATAACTACATGAACTACAGAGGAATATGTTCCTTATAACTACATGAACTACAGAGGAATATGTTCCTTATAACTACATGAACTACAGAGGAATATGTTCCTTATAACTACATGAACTACAGAGGAATATGTTCCTTATAACTACATGAACTACAGAGGAATATGTTCCTTATAACTACATGAACTACAGAGGAATATGTTCCTTATAACTACATGAACTACAGAGGAATATGTTCCTTATAACTACATGAACTACAGAGGAATATGTTCCTTATAACTACATGAACTACAGAGGAATATGTTCCTTATAACTACATGAACTACAGAGGAATATGTTCCTTATAACTACATGAACTACAGAGGAATATGTTCCTTATAACTACATGAACTACAGAGGAATATGTTCCTTATAACTACATGAACTACAGAGGAATATGTTCCTTATAACTACATGAACTACAGAGGAATATGTTCCTTATAACTACATGAACTACAGAGGAATATGTTCCTTATAACTACATGAACTACAGAGGAATATGTTCCTTATAACTACATGAACTACAGAGGAATATGTTCCTTATAACTACATGAACTACAGAGGAATATGTTCCTTATAACTACATGAACTACAGAGGAATATGTTCCTTATAACTACATGAACTACAGAGGAATATGTTCCTTATAACTACATGAACTACAGAGGAATATGTTCCTTATAACTACATGAACTACAGAGGAATATGTTCCTTATAACTACATGAACTACAGAGGAATATGTTCCTTATAACTACATGAACTACAGAGGAATATGTTCCTTATAACTACATGAACTACAGAGGAATATGTTCCTTATAACTACATGAACTACAGAGGAATATGTTCCTTATAACTACATGAACTACAGAGGAATATGTTCCTTATAACTACATGAACTACAGAGGAATATGTTCCTTATAACTACATGAACTACAGAGGAATATGTTCCTTATAACTACATGAACTACAGAGGAATATGTTCCTTATAACTACATGAACTACAGAGGAATATGTTCCTTATAACTACATGAACTACAGAGGAATATGTTCCTTATAACTACATGAACTACAGAGGAATATGTTCCTTATAACTACATGAACTACAGAGGAATATGTTCCTTATAACTACATGAACTACAGAGGAATATGTTCCTTATAACTACATGAACTACAGAGGAATATGTTCCTTATAACTACATGAACTACAGAGGAATATGTTCCTTATAACTACATGAACTACAGAGGAATATGTTCCTTATAACTACATGAACTACAGAGGAATATGTTCCTTATAACTACATGAACTACAGAGGAATATGTTCCTTATAACTACATGAACTACAGAGGAATATGTTCCTTATAACTACATGAACTACAGAGGAATATGTTCCTTATAACTACATGAACTACAGAGGAATATGTTCCTTATAACTACATGAACTACAGAGGAATATGTTCCTTATAACTACATGAACTACAGAGGAATATGTTCCTTATAACTACATGAACTACAGAGGAATATGTTCCTTATAACTACATGAACTACAGAGGAATATGTTCCTTATAACTACATGAACTACAGAGGAATATGTTCCTTATAACTACATGAACTACAGAGGAATATGTTCCTTATAACTACATGAACTACAGAGGAATATGTTCCTTATAACTACATGAACTACAGAGGAATATGTTCCTTATAACTACATGAACTACAGAGGAATATGTTCCTTATAACTACATGAACTACAGAGGAATATGTTCCTTATAACTACATGAACTACAGAGGAATATGTTCCTTATAACTACATGAACTACAGAGGAATATGTTCCTTATAACTACATGAACTACAGAGGAATATGTTCCTTATAACTACATGAACTACAGAGGAATATGTTCCTTATAACTACATGAACTACAGAGGAATATGTTCCTTATAACTACATGAACTACAGAGGAATATGTTCCTTATAACTACATGAACTACAGAGGAATATGTTCCTTATAACTACATGAACTACAGAGGAATATGTTCCTTATAACTACATGAACTACAGAGGAATATGTTCCTTATAACTACATGAACTACAGAGGAATATGTTCCTTATAACTACATGAACTACAGAGGAATATGTTCCTTATAACTACATGAACTACAGAGGAATATGTTCCTTATAACTACATGAACTACAGAGGAATATGTTCCTTATAACTACATGAACTACAGAGGAATATGTTCCTTATAACTACATGAACTACAGAGGAATATGTTCCTTATAACTACATGAACTACAGAGGAATATGTTCCTTATAACTACATGAACTACAGAGGAATATGTTCCTTATAACTACATGAACTACAGAGGAATATGTTCCTTATAACTACATGAACTACAGAGGAATATGTTCCTTATAACTACATGAACTACAGAGGAATATGTTCCTTATAACTACATGAACTACAGAGGAATATGTTCCTTATAACTACATGAACTACAGAGGAATATGTTCCTTATAACTACATGAACTACAGAGGAATATGTTCCTTATAACTACATGAACTACAGAGGAATATGTTCCTTATAACTACATGAACTACAGAGGAATATGTTCCTTATAACTACATGAACTACAGAGGAATATGTTCCTTATAACTACATGAACTACAGAGGAATATGTTCCTTATAACTACATGAACTACAGAGGAATATGTTCCTTATAACTACATGAACTACAGAGGAATATGTTCCTTATAACTACATGAACTACAGAGGAATATGTTCCTTATAACTACATGAACTACAGAGGAATATGTTCCTTATAACTACATGAACTACAGAGGAATATGTTCCTTATAACTACATGAACTACAGAGGAATATGTTCCTTATAACTACATGAACTACAGAGGAATATGTTCCTTATAACTACATGAACTACAGAGGAATATGTTCCTTATAACTACATGAACTACAGAGGAATATGTTCCTTATAACTACATGAACTACAGAGGAATATGTTCCTTATAACTACATGAACTACAGAGGAATATGTTCCTTATAACTACATGAACTACAGAGGAATATGTTCCTTATAACTACATGAACTACAGAGGAATATGTTCCTTATAACTACATGAACTACAGAGGAATATGTTCCTTATAACTACATGAACTACAGAGGAATATGTTCCTTATAACTACATGAACTACAGAGGAATATGTTCCTTATAACTACATGAACTACAGAGGAATATGTTCCTTATAACTACATGAACTACAGAGGAATATGTTCCTTATAACTACATGAACTACAGAGGAATATGTTCCTTATAACTACATGAACTACAGAGGAATATGTTCCTTATAACTACATGAACTACAGAGGAATATGTTCCTTATAACTACATGAACTACAGAGGAATATGTTCCTTATAACTACATGAACTACAGAGGAATATGTTCCTTATAACTACATGAACTACAGAGGAATATGTTCCTTATAACTACATGAACTACAGAGGAATATGTTCCTTATAACTACATGAACTACAGAGGAATATGTTCCTTATAACTACATGAACTACAGAGGAATATGTTCCTTATAACTACATGAACTACAGAGGAATATGTTCCTTATAACTACATGAACTACAGAGGAATATGTTCCTTATAACTACATGAACTACAGAGGAATATGTTCCTTATAACTACATGAACTACAGAGGAATATGTTCCTTATAACTACATGAACTACAGAGGAATATGTTCCTTATAACTACATGAACTACAGAGGAATATGTTCCTTATAACTACATGAACTACAGAGGAATATGTTCCTTATAACTACATGAACTACAGAGGAATATGTTCCTTATAACTACATGAACTACAGAGGAATATGTTCCTTATAACTACATGAACTACAGAGGAATATGTTCCTTATAACTACATGAACTACAGAGGAATATGTTCCTTATAACTACATGAACTACAGAGGAATATGTTCCTTATAACTACATGAACTACAGAGGAATATGTTCCTTATAACTACATGAACTACAGAGGAATATGTTCCTTATAACTACATGAACTACAGAGGAATATGTTCCTTATAACTACATGAACTACAGAGGAATATGTTCCTTATAACTACATGAACTACAGAGGAATATGTTCCTTATAACTACATGAACTACAGAGGAATATGTTCCTTATAACTACATGAACTACAGAGGAATATGTTCCTTATAACTACATGAACTACAGAGGAATATGTTCCTTATAACTACATGAACTACAGAGGAATATGTTCCTTATAACTACATGAACTACAGAGGAATATGTTCCTTATAACTACATGAACTACAGAGGAATATGTTCCTTATAACTACATGAACTACAGAGGAATATGTTCCTTATAACTACATGAACTACAGAGGAATATGTTCCTTATAACTACATGAACTACAGAGGAATATGTTCCTTATAACTACATGAACTACAGAGGAATATGTTCCTTATAACTACATGAACTACAGAGGAATATGTTCCTTATAACTACATGAACTACAGAGGAATATGTTCCTTATAACTACATGAACTACAGAGGAATATGTTCCTTATAACTACATGAACTACAGAGGAATATGTTCCTTATAACTACATGAACTACAGAGGAATATGTTCCTTATAACTACATGAACTACAGAGGAATATGTTCCTTATAACTACATGAACTACAGAGGAATATGTTCCTTATAACTACATGAACTACAGAGGAATATGTTCCTTATAACTACATGAACTACAGAGGAATATGTTCCTTATAACTACATGAACTACAGAGGAATATGTTCCTTATAACTACATGAACTACAGAGGAATATGTTCCTTATAACTACATGAACTACAGAGGAATATGTTCCTTATAACTACATGAACTACAGAGGAATATGTTCCTTATAACTACATGAACTACAGAGGAATATGTTCCTTATAACTACATGAACTACAGAGGAATATGTTCCTTATAACTACATGAACTACAGAGGAATATGTTCCTTATAACTACATGAACTACAGAGGAATATGTTCCTTATAACTACATGAACTACAGAGGAATATGTTCCTTATAACTACATGAACTACAGAGGAATATGTTCCTTATAACTACATGAACTACAGAGGAATATGTTCCTTATAACTACATGAACTACAGAGGAATATGTTCCTTATAACTACATGAACTACAGAGGAATATGTTCCTTATAACTACATGAACTACAGAGGAATATGTTCCTTATAACTACATGAACTACAGAGGAATATGTTCCTTATAACTACATGAACTACAGAGGAATATGTTCCTTATAACTACATGAACTACAGAGGAATATGTTCCTTATAACTACATGAACTACAGAGGAATATGTTCCTTATAACTACATGAACTACAGAGGAATATGTTCCTTATAACTACATGAACTACAGAGGAATATGTTCCTTATAACTACATGAACTACAGAGGAATATGTTCCTTATAACTACATGAACTACAGAGGAATATGTTCCTTATAACTACATGAACTACAGAGGAATATGTTCCTTATAACTACATGAACTACAGAGGAATATGTTCCTTATAACTACATGAACTACAGAGGAATATGTTCCTTATAACTACATGAACTACAGAGGAATATGTTCCTTATAACTACATGAACTACAGAGGAATATGTTCCTTATAACTACATGAACTACAGAGGAATATGTTCCTTATAACTACATGAACTACAGAGGAATATGTTCCTTATAACTACATGAACTACAGAGGAATATGTTCCTTATAACTACATGAACTACAGAGGAATATGTTCCTTATAACTACATGAACTACAGAGGAATATGTTCCTTATAACTACATGAACTACAGAGGAATATGTTCCTTATAACTACATGAACTACAGAGGAATATGTTCCTTATAACTACATGAACTACAGAGGAATATGTTCCTTATAACTACATGAACTACAGAGGAATATGTTCCTTATAACTACATGAACTACAGAGGAATATGTTCCTTATAACTACATGAACTACAGAGGAATATGTTCCTTATAACTACATGAACTACAGAGGAATATGTTCCTTATAACTACATGAACTACAGAGGAATATGTTCCTTATAACTACATGAACTACAGAGGAATATGTTCCTTATAACTACATGAACTACAGAGGAATATGTTCCTTATAACTACATGAACTACAGAGGAATATGTTCCTTATAACTACATGAACTACAGAGGAATATGTTCCTTATAACTACATGAACTACAGAGGAATATGTTCCTTATAACTACATGAACTACAGAGGAATATGTTCCTTATAACTACATGAACTACAGAGGAATATGTTCCTTATAACTACATGAACTACAGAGGAATATGTTCCTTATAACTACATGAACTACAGAGGAATATGTTCCTTATAACTACATGAACTACAGAGGAATATGTTCCTTATAACTACATGAACTACAGAGGAATATGTTCCTTATAACTACATGAACTACAGAGGAATATGTTCCTTATAACTACATGAACTACAGAGGAATATGTTCCTTATAACTACATGAACTACAGAGGAATATGTTCCTTATAACTACATGAACTACAGAGGAATATGTTCCTTATAACTACATGAACTACAGAGGAATATGTTCCTTATAACTACATGAACTACAGAGGAATATGTTCCTTATAACTACATGAACTACAGAGGAATATGTTCCTTATAACTACATGAACTACAGAGGAATATGTTCCTTATAACTACATGAACTACAGAGGAATATGTTCCTTATAACTACATGAACTACAGAGGAATATGTTCCTTATAACTACATGAACTACAGAGGAATATGTTCCTTATAACTACATGAACTACAGAGGAATATGTTCCTTATAACTACATGAACTACAGAGGAATATGTTCCTTATAACTACATGAACTACAGAGGAATATGTTCCTTATAACTACATGAACTACAGAGGAATATGTTCCTTATAACTACATGAACTACAGAGGAATATGTTCCTTATAACTACATGAACTACAGAGGAATATGTTCCTTATAACTACATGAACTACAGAGGAATATGTTCCTTATAACTACATGAACTACAGAGGAATATGTTCCTTATAACTACATGAACTACAGAGGAATATGTTCCTTATAACTACATGAACTACAGAGGAATATGTTCCTTATAACTACATGAACTACAGAGGAATATGTTCCTTATAACTACATGAACTACAGAGGAATATGTTCCTTATAACTACATGAACTACAGAGGAATATGTTCCTTATAACTACATGAACTACAGAGGAATATGTTCCTTATAACTACATGAACTACAGAGGAATATGTTCCTTATAACTACATGAACTACAGAGGAATATGTTCCTTATAACTACATGAACTACAGAGGAATATGTTCCTTATAACTACATGAACTACAGAGGAATATGTTCCTTATAACTACATGAACTACAGAGGAATATGTTCCTTATAACTACATGAACTACAGAGGAATATGTTCCTTATAACTACATGAACTACAGAGGAATATGTTCCTTATAACTACATGAACTACAGAGGAATATGTTCCTTATAACTACATGAACTACAGAGGAATATGTTCCTTATAACTACATGAACTACAGAGGAATATGTTCCTTATAACTACATGAACTACAGAGGAATATGTTCCTTATAACTACATGAACTACAGAGGAATATGTTCCTTATAACTACATGAACTACAGAGGAATATGTTCCTTATAACTACATGAACTACAGAGGAATATGTTCCTTATAACTACATGAACTACAGAGGAATATGTTCCTTATAACTACATGAACTACAGAGGAATATGTTCCTTATAACTACATGAACTACAGAGGAATATGTTCCTTATAACTACATGAACTACAGAGGAATATGTTCCTTATAACTACATGAACTACAGAGGAATATGTTCCTTATAACTACATGAACTACAGAGGAATATGTTCCTTATAACTACATGAACTACAGAGGAATATGTTCCTTATAACTACATGAACTACAGAGGAATATGTTCCTTATAACTACATGAACTACAGAGGAATATGTTCCTTATAACTACATGAACTACAGAGGAATATGTTCCTTATAACTACATGAACTACAGAGGAATATGTTCCTTATAACTACATGAACTACAGAGGAATATGTTCCTTATAACTACATGAACTACAGAGGAATATGTTCCTTATAACTACATGAACTACAGAGGAATATGTTCCTTATAACTACATGAACTACAGAGGAATATGTTCCTTATAACTACATGAACTACAGAGGAATATGTTCCTTATAACTACATGAACTACAGAGGAATATGTTCCTTATAACTACATGAACTACAGAGGAATATGTTCCTTATAACTACATGAACTACAGAGGAATATGTTCCTTATAACTACATGAACTACAGAGGAATATGTTCCTTATAACTACATGAACTACAGAGGAATATGTTCCTTATAACTACATGAACTACAGAGGAATATGTTCCTTATAACTACATGAACTACAGAGGAATATGTTCCTTATAACTACATGAACTACAGAGGAATATGTTCCTTATAACTACATGAACTACAGAGGAATATGTTCCTTATAACTACATGAACTACAGAGGAATATGTTCCTTATAACTACATGAACTACAGAGGAATATGTTCCTTATAACTACATGAACTACAGAGGAATATGTTCCTTATAACTACATGAACTACAGAGGAATATGTTCCTTATAACTACATGAACTACAGAGGAATATGTTCCTTATAACTACATGAACTACAGAGGAATATGTTCCTTATAACTACATGAACTACAGAGGAATATGTTCCTTATAACTACATGAACTACAGAGGAATATGTTCCTTATAACTACATGAACTACAGAGGAATATGTTCCTTATAACTACATGAACTACAGAGGAATATGTTCCTTATAACTACATGAACTACAGAGGAATATGTTCCTTATAACTACATGAACTACAGAGGAATATGTTCCTTATAACTACATGAACTACAGAGGAATATGTTCCTTATAACTACATGAACTACAGAGGAATATGTTCCTTATAACTACATGAACTACAGAGGAATATGTTCCTTATAACTACATGAACTACAGAGGAATATGTTCCTTATAACTACATGAACTACAGAGGAATATGTTCCTTATAACTACATGAACTACAGAGGAATATGTTCCTTATAACTACATGAACTACAGAGGAATATGTTCCTTATAACTACATGAACTACAGAGGAATATGTTCCTTATAACTACATGAACTACAGAGGAATATGTTCCTTATAACTACATGAACTACAGAGGAATATGTTCCTTATAACTACATGAACTACAGAGGAATATGTTCCTTATAACTACATGAACTACAGAGGAATATGTTCCTTATAACTACATTTTGAATGGGGGGTTTGGGACTGGTCGTGTTAAAAGGTCTGGTGAATCCGATATTGGTGAAGAACAGGGTAGGTTTCAGGAACGGGAGGTGTTGTGCAGACCAGATCTTTGGACTTAAAATATCTGCAGGCCAAACTTTTGGACTTTAAAAAACGTATTAGATAAAGAGGAAAAAATGTATGCAGCTTTTAGGGATATAGAAAAGGCATATGGTAAAAACAAAATAGATATCTGAAAGGTTCTGACTTTATAAAGCACGCATGAAAGACTTCAGAATGTTAGTAAAAGCTTTATGATTTTCTTTATGCACGTGTGGAGGATTACATATGTTGTGGTGTGAGCGAGTGGTGTGGGAGTACGTCAAAGTTGTGCGTGATGTGACTAAGGTTATGAAATGTTGTTATGGACAGGACATTACGTGGAGCGGGAAACGGTAGGATGACGGGACGTCTTGCTGAAATCAAAGAGCAACAGAAGAGATCTTAAAACAGTTGTTGTATGCAGATGATTCTGAGCTGTTACCTTTGCTAGAAAAGGCTTCTGGTAGGGTGTTGGATCGCAAGATGATGTGTGTAAGATGTGGATGGTGTAGGTGTCAGTAAGTGTAAGATTTTAGTTTTGTAAAGAAGTGAAATGTTGCAGCATAACATAGAACTGTGTGGCGACGAAATGGATGATAAAGATGAGCTTAAATGTTCGAGAGCATACGTCAGTAGGGGATGATAGTGGGGAAACTGAGGATAAAAGTAGTGTCATGCAAGGGAGAAAATCTAAGATACACTAAAGCAATGACAAATGGAAACCACTTACGTCAAGAGCGTACATGAGGCTTGAAAGGAGTCCTTGTATAAATGTAAACATTAAGTCTGAATAAAGCCGGACAGGTTTGAGAAGTAATGAAATGCAGTAGATGGATAAGCTGCTTAATGTAGTTTGAATGACGAAAATAGAACAAGTAGTGAAAAGGTGAGAAAGATGTACAAAGAGATGATATCATTCGAAAGGTTAGTGGATGAATCTTTTGGTATAGTAGAGTCAAACTGACCATAAGGAAGATGATGGGTTAGTGAGACAGATGTAAAACAGTGAGAGTAGAAGGCACAGGGATGAGAGGTGGAACGTGGATGAAATGGACAGACGCAGTGAAAGAATATTGACCCTTTCACTGCATATGGAATATTTACGGTTGGGTAGCGATATTCCCGATGAAGAAGAGGGAAGCCTGGGGACCAGGTAGAATGTCGTGCATATTGAATAGGAAGGTGGGATGTGAAAGGAGATGCTGACCTCACTTGACCAAGGAACTCGGTGTGTAAAGTGAAAATTTACGAAACAATTTCGTTAACGTTGGAGTTCATGTTACAGCCTTGAACACACCGAGGCTGTATGACCAAATCCTTCCCTCCAGAGATGGGGACGGAGATGATAGTCATTTCAACGGCTTGCTTACCTGCGCAAAATCTGGTTATAATTCTATTATGATGTCTCTATAGCACCAAACTGGCATGGTGTCAGATACCATGACGAACGAGTGAGGGGAGGAACTCTCCTACTGCGCATCGCTCGGGCGGCTCTCTGACTGCCTGCCTCATAATGGAAGACCTGTGTTTCCCCTGGGAATTCCTGCTCCCCTTAACCCACACCCTCGGATACGAAAGGCATTATGGGAGTATGGTTGACCCCCTTCCAGAAGCCCTAACCTTGATTTAGATCTCTCTCTCTCTCTCTCTCTCTCTCTCTCTCTCTCTCTCTCTCTCTCTCTCTCTCTCTCTCTCTCTCTCTCTCTCCTTGCGTTATATCACGTACGTGTTACATTACGTGCTGGGAGAGGACGGGACTGTGTTATGACTATCGGTTAGGTTCACACGGTGCCAACAATTCCGAGAAGAGGTGAAGTACCCATGACGAGAGCCTGACACGAGGCAAGGCTGACCCCTACTAGGCACTCCATCATACAGCACGCCATCACACACCACGCCACTCCATGACTCAACACATCACCGCATCTCACGTTACAATACGCCATCACACACTTCAACACTGCATCACACCCCATACAACACTCTATCACACACTACAACACTGCATCACACCCCACACAACACTCCATCACTGAACGCAACAATGCACAACGCGCCACAACCCTTCATCACACACCACAACCCTTCATTACACCACAACACTTGCACCACACACCACAATGCAACATCAATACAACACGATGCAGAACACATTAACAGATATATCCGGGTCTCGCTGCAGGAATGTTGGTGCTCCGCCTGGCGCAGCTTCCCCGGGAGCTCCAGCCTCCCATATACACACACTCCCTCCCCCCTCTCAGTAGTGTACAAATAATATAACAGTAATGCTAAGTTTCGTGCAAGGCCTGCACGACGCGGATGATGGAATCTAGTGTGACCACGATGTATGATAACCCCTGGAGCACGACGGACGAGCCTTCAGCACGACAGTACGTTCCCTGACCTCGAAGGTATGGCCTTTGTTGGGTCGACCAGCCTGGTCTTGTAATCTGATCGTCATGCCGGCGTGCTCAAGGGTCGTACCGTCGTGTTTAAGGGAGTAAAGGAACATAATCATCCCCATATCAGTGATGGTGAAATCCCCTGTTGCTGTGGCCAGACAACAAAGTTGTAGTGCGAATGATTTATCATAATTAACAACTGGACTCACGTTTTGACCACTCGAGCAGTGCCAGGATCTGTTGTATAATTAATGCTATAACTCTGACAGGGGGATAAAATGCTGCATTCGATTCCCTGGGTTAAATTTCACAGTTGCGGGCGATGTTGTGTCTGTCTGCTGCAGTGATGTGGGAATGGTAGCCATTCTGAGGCAATTACAGGAGCCAATGATGGTGTGGTCGAGTCGAAATAACCCATAAGGCCTGTTATTCGCCTCTATTAAGTAAGGTTAAATGTCATGTGACCATCGTCCTTCACAGTATATATATATATATATATATATATATATATATATATATATATATATATATATAATATATATATGTAATGAATAGACACGCTTCTTGAAAACTTGAGTTTAAAAATCTCGACGAAAAAACATCAATCTGATCTGCAGAAAGTCATTGATAAGCCGTGAGAACCTGGACAAAGGCAGATGCTGTAGACTTCAGAATGCAGACACAGTAGGCAGCCTGTAGCAGGAGGAGGTGGCATAACCTGCATGAACACCAGCACTAATCCCTGGCTGTGGTTACAAAATGAGTCAACACGACCTGTTCTAGGGCTGAAGCAAACTCTCAATAACACAGGCAGGCCATCACCGCCTCTCATGAGCCCTCTGGCAGACCCCGATCAAATAGGCTGAGGTTCTGTAAGACCTCAGATCGTATGGAGGTTCCCACAGACCTCGAGTCGTGCGTACAGCCACAGCCGACA
>NC_092241.1:41454796-41534796 GCF_036320965.1 Panulirus ornatus | reverse complement strand
CTTTCCAAAACTCTTGCATTCACCTCCCTAACAACCCCATCCATAAACAAATTAAACAACCATGGAGACATTACACACCCCTGCCACAAACCTACATTCACTAAGAACCAATCACTTTCCTTTCTTCCTACACGTACACATGCCTTACATCCTCAATAAAAACTTTTCACAGCTTCTAACAACTTGCCTCCCACACCATATATTCTTAATACCTTCCACAGAGCATCTCTATCAACTCTATCATATGCCTTCTCCAGATCCATAAATGCTACATACAAATCCATTTGCTTTTCTAAGTATTTCTCATATACATTCTTTAAAGCAAACACCTGATCCACACATCCTCTACCACTTCTAAAACCACACTGCTCTTCCCCAATCTGATGCTCTGTACATGCCTTCACCCTCTCAATCAATACCCTCCGTATATAATTTCCCAGGAATACTCAACAAACTTATACCTCTGAAACTTACACACACGTATTTATATATATATACATATATATATATATATATATATATATATATATATATATATATATATATATATATATATATATATATATATATACATTTAAAGTATATGCGTAAAACATGATTAATTCTCCTCCCGTACCGGTGGAAGTAAATTTCGGAGACCAAATGGGAAGTAAATGATTAATGACCGACCGGGAATCAACAGTGCCAAGCCTGAGGAATATGTTTGCAACTAGGAGAGAGAGAGAGAGAGAGAGAGAGAGAGAGAGAGAGAGAGAGAGAGAGAGAGAGAGAGAGAGAGAGAGAGTCTATGACGAAGAATGACGGCTGCGCTAACGCGTAGCGCTCATCACGTGGCTTGTATGTTGGAGGATGATTCTCTGAAACGTCCCTCCTCGTCCCATCACTGAGAGAGAGAGAGAGAGAGAGAGAGAGAGAGAGAGAGAGAGAGAGAGAGAGGAGGTCGTTCATGTCTCCACCGGTGATGATGGAGCTGTGGGCTCGGGCGGTAAAATATTCACGTTTTGACATCAAATATATAGACGTGCCTGGACCTTGGCTGGGGCGGCGGCGGGACCCAGCACCCGTGAGGCAGCTGGCTGAGTCACAGCTGCTGCTGCCACCAGTACTGTCCTACCTGGCAACACCAGGAGAGGGCACGTCAATCAAAAGTCTTCTGCCGGCAACCACTCGATGCCGGAGATAAAATAGTACGACATCGAAGGCAGTGTAAAAAGTCTTTGATGGACACCTTTACATGAATATTATTACTATCATTATTATTATTATTATTATTATTATTATTATTATTATTATTATTATTATCATGATCATCATTGTCATTATTATTATTATTATTATTATTATTATTATTATTATTATTATTATTATTCTTTCTTTCTTTCATACTATTCGCCATTTCCCGCGTTAGCGAGGTAGCATTAAGAACAGAGGACTGGGCCTTTGAGGGAATATTATTATTATTATTATTATTATTATTATTATTATTATTATTATTATTATTATTATTGTTATTATAATTATTATTACTGCTATCATTATTGTTATCATTACTATGATTATCATCAATATTATCATTATTACCATTATCATTGTAATTATTATCATTATTATCATTATCATTATTATTACTATTACTATTATTAGTCTTATCATTATTACTATTATTATAGTAACAATAGTGGTAGCAGTAATAGTAACAGTAATAGCAGCAGTAGCAGCAGTAGTAATGGTAATAATAGAAGTAATTTCAATAGCTGTAGCCACGTTAGCCAAAGGCCATCCCCAACTACCAAGACTTGACCAGAAAACATCAATCATCTATACCTCGCCAGATACTGGTAAAACTTACAGTGTTTTGAGAACGATTTATGACGACTATTATATTGCAGCGAGATACAGACATCAGAAGAACGCTGGTGTAACTATAATATGGTAGGATTTACAGTTGAAGGCCTTGAATAACTCAGTATACTTTTCCATACTTTTCCACGGAGAATATTACATTACGGCACCGATATTATTAGTATCCAGGGATATACCACGGTGTTATTCCTCTTTTTTTGTTCCATAATTTGAGATTATCGCCCGTACACTTCCAGACAGAGATCTGTTTTCGGAACATGACACCTGTCTATCGTAAGTTCGTAATACGACGTCGTGGCTTTGACATATTATGAAGATGATCTATGTTTGTTGCTCGTATAGTTTATATAGAACTAATAACAGAAAAGATAATGGCACTGATAAGCAATGTTCAAGGACTAACACACACACACACACACACACACACACACACACACACACACACACACATAACACACACACACACACACATGGGTACCTGGCATAAGTTAGTGCGTGTGTGTGTGTGTGTGTGTGTGTATCATCGTCAGTTGACAGGGCAGCGTACAGTCTCGGCAGTGAGCTGCTTGCCTCAAAGGAGTCCATCCTGTCTCTGCTAAGCAGTGTAGTGCAGCCTTGAGCTGCAGGAGCCCCTGGGAAATATAAGTCAGCTGATATACAACGAAGAGACGTAGCTAGGACGCCATTTGGTAAACACGTGATTGTCCAAGACAGACAACGAGCGTATCATAAACTTATTGTGTGGACAAGAAGGGGATTGTTTACAAATTTCATCAACAATAAAGCTATCCAATTTGTATAGACCTTCATTAACATTAAGGTTTTAATTTTTTGTGTTCTTGATAATAGAAGATTCAGTGATATTTCTCGTGGTACTGGAGTTAGAGTTAATAACTGAGATGGCATTACTCCAGTCAATACAATGATCATAGTTTTTAACGTGATTAAACAAGGCATTTGATTCTTGTCCTGTTCTTATACTATATTTTTGTTGCTTACGTAAGTCTAACAGAAAGATCCTTATCAGTCTCCCCATCATAAAACCTATCACAATCTCTACATGGCACTTTAGAGATGCACCCAGGAGAATTGTCTGGTGAATTCCTGATTAAGCTATTCTTTATAGTATTATTGTTGCTGTAGGCAACATTTGCATTAAAGGATTTAAGCAACCTGGAAAGTAAAGTTAAATTATTATTAAAAGGGAGAACTAAAAGATTTTTGGTGTCAATGAAAGGTTTGGGTTCAACTCTATAAAAAGATTTCTTTGCTAACTTAAGGGATTTATCAATGAAAGATCTAGGGTACTTTAACTTAGATCCAATAGAATATATCTTCTCAAACTCATCATCAATAAACTCTGGACTGCAAATACGTAAATTGCATTAGAAGGTAAGATATCCTTTAGTAATTTTGTTCGGAAGAATTCCATGTAAAGATTACTTAGTACAGGTGAAAGAGGGTTACCCACCACCATACCAAATTTTTGAGCATAACATTCTCCACTGAATTGAATTACACAGTCTTTTATGCACAATTCCATCAGTTCAATGAAAACAGGCTTTGAAAGAGGTAAATGAATATCATCCAAAACATCAATATTTATTTGGAATTCTTTGAAACAGAATTACTAAAGGATATCTTACCTTCTAATGCAATTTACGTATTTGCAGTCCAGAGTTTATTGATGATGAGTTTGAGAAGATATATTCTATTGGATCTAAGTTAAAGTACCCCAGATCTTTCATTGATAAATCCCTTAAGTTAGCAAAGAAATCATTTTATAGAGTTGAACCCAAACCTGCCGTTGACACCAAGAATCTTTTAGTTCTCTCATGTAGAAATTGTGATAAGTTTTATGTTGGGCAGACTGGTAAGGATCTTTCTGTTAGTCCTAAGCAACATAAATATAGTATAAGAACAGGACAAGAATCAAATACCTTGTTTAATCACGTTAAAACCTATGATAAATGTATTGACTGGAGTAATGCCATCTCAGTTATTAACTCTAACTCCAGTACCACGAGAAATATCATTGAATCTTCTATTATCAAATACACAAAGAATTATAACCTTGATATTAGTGAAGGTCTATACAAATTGGATAGCTTTATTATTGATAAAATTTGTAAACAATTCCCCTTCTTGTCCACATAATAAGTTATGATACGCTCGTTGTCTGTCTTGGACAATCACGTGATTACCAAATGGCGTCCTAGCTACGTCTCTTCGTTGTATATCAGCTAACTTATATTTCTTTCTTGTATCTCCCCTGATGATGTGATTATCACAAGAAAGTGCACTTGGAAACTTATCGTGTATTTTAATTTCCCGTGGACTCAAAGGAATATATACTTGATCACGCGCAAAACTGTAATCCTTTCCAATACATATATATATATATATATATATATATATATATATATATATATATATATATATATATATATATATATATATATATATTATCCCTGGGGATAAGGGAGAAAGAATACTTCCCACGTATTCCCTGCATGTCGTAGAAGGCGACTAAAAGGGAAGGGAGCAGGGGGCTGGAAATCCTCCCCTCTCATTCTTTTTTTAATTTTCCAAAAGACGGAACAGAGAAAGGGGCCAGGTGAGGATATTCCCTCAAAGGCCCTGTCCTCTGTTCTTAACGCTACCTTGCTAATGCGGGAAATGGCGAACAGTATGAAAGATATATATATATATATATATATATATATATATATATATATATATATATATATATATAATGCATTTCAGATACATGTTCTGCTTCCTACAATTATCACTATATACTGGATATATCAATGCAACAATAAAAACTAAAATGCTTTACGGCATTTTACGCTCCTCCGTAATTCATTTGCATAACTGATAATTACAAGTATTAGCCAACGGTTTATCACATTTCTGGCAATATAAACCGAGTCGTATTAAGCCTTCCATTGCGCTACAAGGCTGAGCTGTAATGTCATGAATGTTATTGGCTTGGTCTGCAGTGTTCTACTGGCTGACCTCATAAGGACAACACCTTTGGGTGCGATGACCTGGTCTTTGACCTCACACATACGGGTCAGGTCAAAACCCTGGCCATCGTAGGTCAAAGGTAGTACTGTTGTGCTCAAGTGGTTTTTAACTGTTAGTTTTCGTCAGGTATGACAGAAGCTTGAATTCTGTGTTTTCTATAGTCTAACTAGATCGTGAGTACATGGTGGATGTCAACCATAACGTGAGCCTGATCTACTTCTGCCATCCTAAAGGAGAAAAAAAGAAAATCTGCCTAGGGATGATGGCAGTATCAGTCTAGTCATGTAAACCATCTACTGGAAGCCACTAGTAAACAATTTATTGATAGGCACTCATAAACAGTTTCCTGGTAGCCACACGTAAGCAGTTTCCTGGTAGCCACACGTAAACCATTTATTGGTAGCCACATGTAAACCAATTACTGGTAACCACATGTAAACCGTTTACTTGTGATCACATGTAAACAATCTATTGGTGGTTACTTGTAAACAATTCACTGGTGGCCACATATATACATCACAATTACGGAACTTGCTGTTACCACCAGTCTCATAAGACTTTCTTCAAGTACTAAGTTTTACCGACTCTCCGTAGCTTTCTCTTCTTCGCCACACCCCTAAACAACCCTCCAACGCACCACACCCAAATTTACCACCTCTCAATCCTTCCCCTCCGATCAACAATCAAGAAAGATTTTCCTGGCTTCATTTCCGGCCACCATTTGAGGCTTAAAGTCGTATACGCGATGATGGGGCGTCAGACTGACCACCTAACTATGGTGTTAATGTTTTCGATTGACGTGGATAGTCTTGACGACCCCGACAGTCGGTGGGGTCCAAAGCCAATGTAACCAGTCAACCTATCCGAGGAGAAACGGGCAGTCCGGAGAGATCCTGTGCCTGACGAAGACATAACTGATCTCTACAGTAACGGTACTTGATTACCCTCCCTGACCAACGGTAGAGCACCTGGTCTGAGCACCAGGACCTGTACAACCTTCTTCCTAACCTTCTGTCTTCTGATCTCTCTCTCTCTCTCTCTCTCTCTCTCTCTCTCTCTCTCTCTCTCTCTCTCTCTCTCTCTCTCTCTCCCCCCGTACTCTAGACAGCCACCTACCAGACGTCTCCCCAAGTCCCCAACTTCAGCAACCCGTTCCTTACTGTCAACAGTCACGAAAGATCTTATTCATGTCTTTATCTCCAGCCATCATGGATGAGGACACACCCTTGAAGGACGATGGTATAATGTTCGGATCTTTGACAACCTGGCCCTCCAGGGCTATGTTAAAAGGGCAGACTGCCACATCCAAAGGTCGTATCGAAGTTTTCCAGGGGCCCTATTGTCAACCTTGAGAGCTGTAACGTCGAACTCTAATGTTGTACCGTCGACCTCAAGTGCTGTACCGATAAGCTCAAGGGTTGTACCGTCATCCTCCAGAGATTAACGATAATCAATAACATTCATTATGAGGTGACTGTTGTGACGAAACCAGACCACGACGTAGGATGCAACACTTCAGTAAACTCTGTTCCTCCACACAGGCAAGACTGAGGTGTACTGAGGAGTTCAACGGTCAGATGTCTGTAAATCGAGTTTGTTACGGTGGATAGTCTGTTTGGCTGGTGATGTTAGTTGATATCTTATACATGTTTCCTATTCCTTCTCTGTCTGTTTATCTGTCTGTCTGTCTGTCTGTCTCTCTCTCTCTCAATTGGTTTGTGTGATATTCTCTACCAACTGCTGTACCAGGTTTTCTGTATCCTTTGTTTAATCTGACCTTTTATCTCCAAAGGTTTATCTGACCATCTTTTTTTGTGCTGATATATCTGACCTTATCCCAAAAACTTCATTACTTGAATTCTAATACATTAGTCCAATGTCGTGCATCCGTGTAAAATGTATTTTTCAAACCACAATATAACTAAATCGAAATGGGAGTATATATATATATATATATATATATATATATATATATATATATATATATATATATATATATATATATATATATCCATATATGGTTGGGAGGGATCACAATTTTTGCGCGTGATCAAGTATATTCCTATGAGTCCACAGGGAAAATGAAACACGAAGTGCACTTGGGAACTTATCGTGTTTCATTTTCCCAGTGGACTCATAGGAATATATCCATCTATATATATATATATATATATATATATATATATATATATATATATATATATATATATATATATATATATATATATATATATTTTTTTTTTTTTTTTTTGCTTTGTCGCTGTCTCCCGCGTTTGCGAGGTAGCGCAAGGAAACAGACGAAAGAAATGGCCCAACCCACCCCCATACACATGTATATACATACGTCCACACACGCAAATATACATACCTACACAGCTTTCCATGGTTTACTCCAGACGCTTCACATGCTTTGATTCAATCCACTGACAGCTCGTCAACCCCGGTATACCACATCGCTCCAATTCACTCTATTCCTTGCCCTCCTTTCACCCTCCTGCATGTTCAGGCCCCGATCACACAAAATCTTTTTCACTCCATCTTTCCACCTCCAATTTGGTCTCCCTCTTCTCCTCGTTCCCTCCACCTCAGACACATATATACATATATACATATATATATATATATATATATATATATATATATATATATATATATATATATATATATATTAGAAAGGATCACAATTTTGCGCGTGGTCAAGACATTCCTGAGTCCACGGGGAAAATGAAACACGATAAGTTCCCAACATGCGATTGTCTTGGACAATTGCATGTTTACCAAATGGCATCCTAGCTTCGTCTCTTCGATGTATATCAACTGACTTATATTTCTCTCTTGTGTCTCCCCTGATGATGTGGTTATTACACGAAAATGCACTTGGAAACTTATCGTGTTTCATTTTCCCCGTGGACTCAGGAATATATATATATATATATATATATATATATATATATATATATATATATATATATATATATATATATATATATATATATACATATTTATTTATTCATTCTATTTATTTTGCTTTGTCGCTGTCTCCCGCGTTTGCAAGGTAGCGCAAGGAAACAGACGAAAGAAATGGCCCAACCCACCCCCATACACAATGCATACACACACACGTCCACACACGCAAACATACATACCTATACATCTCAATGTACACATATATATACACACACAGACACTTACATATATACCCATGCACACAATTCACACTGTCTGCCCCCATTCATTCCCATCGCCACCTCGCCACACATGGAATACCTACCGCCTCCCCCCTCATGTGTGCGAGGTAACACTAGGAAAAGACAACAAAGACCCCATTCGTTCACACTCAGTCTCTAGCTGCCACGCAATAATGCCCGAAACCACAGCTCCCTTCCCACATCCAGGCCCCACACAACTTTCCATGGTTTACCCCAGACGCTTCACATGCCCTGATTCAATCCACTGACAGCACGTCAACCCCGGTATACCACATCGATCCAATTCACTCTATTCCTTGCACGCCTTTCACCCTCCTGCATGTTCAGGCCCCGATCACTCAAAATCTTTTTCACTCCATCTTTCCACCTCCAATTTGGTCTCCCACTTCTCCTCGTTCCCTCCACCTCCGACACATATATCCTCTTGGTCAATCTTTCCTCACTCACTCTCTCCATGTGCCCAAACCATTTCAAAACACCCTCTTCTGCTCTCTCAACCACGCTCTTTTTATTTCCACGCATCTCTCTTACCCTTACATTACTTACTCGATCAAACCACCTCACACCACACATTGTCCTCAAACATCTCACTTCCAGCACATCCACCCTCCTGCGCACAACTCTATCCGTAGCCTACGCCTCGCAACCATACAACATTGTTGGAACCACTATTCCTTCAAACATACCTATTTTTGCTTTCCGAGATAATGCTCTCGACTTCCACACATTCTTCAAGGCTCCCAGGATTTTCGCCACCTCCCCCACCCTATGATTCACTTCCGCTTCCATGGTTCCATCCGCTGCCAGATGCACTCCCAGATATCTAAAACACTTTACCTCCTCCAGTTTTTCTCCATTCAAACTTACCTCCCAATTGACTTGAGCCTCAACCCTACTGTACCTAATAACCTTGCTCTTATTCACATTTACTCTTAACTTTCTTCTTTCACACACTTTACCAAACTCAGTCACCAGCTTCTGCAGTTTCTCACATGAATCAGCCACCAGCACTGTATCATCAGCGAACAACAACTGACTCACTTCCCAAGCTTTCTCATCCACAACAGACTTCATACTTGCCCCTCTTTCCAAAACTCTTGCATTCACCTCCCTAACAACCCCATCCATAAACAAATAAAACAACCATGGAGACATCACACACCCCTGCCGCAAACCTACATTCACTGAGAACCAATCACTTTCCTCTCTTCCTACACGTACACATGCCTTACATCCTCGATAAAAACTTTTCACTGCTTCTAACAACTTGCCTCCCACACCATATATTCTTAATACCTTCCACAGAGCATCTCTATCAACTCCATCATATGCCTTCTCCAGATCCATAAATGCTACATACAAATCCATTTGCTTTTCTAAGTATTTCTCACATACATTCTTCAAAGCAAACACCTGATCCACACATCCTCTACCACTTCTGAGACCACACTGCTCTTCCCCAATCTGATGCTCTGTACATGCCTTCACCCTCTCAATCAATACCCTCCCATATAATTTACCAGGAATACTCAACAAACTTATACCTCTGCAATTTGAGCACTCACTCTTATCCCCTTTGCCTTTGTACAATGGCACTATGCACGCATTCCGCCAATCCTCAGGCACCTCACCATGAGTCATACATACATTAAATAACCTTACCAACCAGTCAACAATACAGTCACCCCCTTTTTTAATAAATTCCATTGCAATACCATCCAAACCTGCTGCCTTGCCGGCTTTCATCTTCCGCAAAGCTTTTACTACCTCTTCTCTGTTTACCAAATCATTTTCCCTAACCCTCTCATTTTGCATATATATATATATATATATATATATATATATATATATATATATATATATATATATATATATATATATACATATATATATATTTTTTTTTTTTTTTTTTTTTTTTTTTTTATACTTTGTCGCTGTCTCCCGCGTTTGCGAGGTAGCGCAAGGAAACAGACGAAAGAAATGGCCCAACCCCCCCCCCCCCCCATACACATGTACATACACACGTCCACACACGCAAATATACATACCTACACACCTTTCCATGGTTTACCCCAGACGCTTCACATGCCCTGATTCACTCCACTGACAGCACGTCAACCCCTGTATACCACATCGCTCCAATTCACTCTATTCCTTGCCCTCCTTACACCCTCCTGCATGTTCAGGCCCCGATCACACAAAATCTTTTTCACTCCATCTTTCCACCTCCAATTTGGTCTCCCTCTTCTCCTCGTTCCCTCCACCTCCGACACATATATCCTCTTGGTCAATCTCTCCTCACTCATTCTCTCCATGTGACCAAACCATTTCAAAACACCCTCTTCTGCTCTCTCAACCACGCTCTTTTTATTTCCACACATCTCTCTTACCCTTACGTTACTTACTCGATCAAACCACCTCACACCACACATTGTCCTCAAACATCTCATTTCCAGCACATCCATCCTCCTGCGCACATCTCTATCCATAGCCCACGCCTCGCAACCATACAGCATTGTTGGAACCACTATTCCCTCAAACATACCCATTTTTGCTTTCCGAGATAATGTTCTCGACTTCCACACATTTTTCAAGGCTCCCAAAATTTTCGCCCCCTCCCCCACCCTATGATCCACTTCCGCTTCCATGGTTCCATCCGCTGACAGATCCACTCCCAGATATCTAAAGCACTTCACTTCCTTATTTTCATATATAATCGTCATATCCCGCGTTAGCGAGATAGCGTTGAAGAACAGATGACAGAGCCTTAGAGGGAAGACTCCTCACTTCGCTCCCTTCCAGCTGATAACAACGAAGAAAATGAAATACAGTAAGTTCCCACGGGCACTTTCGTGTAATGATCTCATCATCAGAGGAGAAGATACAAGAATAAAATAGACGTAGAACAGTCAGTTGATATACAAGCAAGTGACGTAGCTAAGACGCCATTGGTAAACGTTTACCAATGGCGTCTTAGCTACTTCTCTTCCTTGTATATCAACTGCCTGTTCTACACTTCATTCTTGTATCTCCCCTGACGATGTGATCATTACAAGAAAGTGCACTTGGGCATTTAACGTATTTCATTTTCCTTACTAGAGAAAGATAATCAGACAACCAATGGGAATGGCAAGAAAAACGTAACTCAAAAGCAGTAAAATGAAAACCATCTAATAAACTTAAGGTCAGCTGAATTATTTTTCCTCTGCACAAATCCCGAGCGACAGACAAACAGACAGACCGACACAGAAGGACACAGATATACAATAGCAATGTTGGTGCTACACTGGCAGGTATACTAAAAATAGTGTAAAATGATCTATACGAAAACTTTAGATAAGAAAAATATCCAGAGAAATGGATAGAAAAAGACAAAAAAGATGCGTCAGGTTTGATGAAGAAGATAAACAAGACTGAAGACTGTGATGGGGCAAGCTATGTGCTCTGGAAATGGAGCATAAAACTCCAGGTCTTCAGGGAGCGATACGCACATCAGGGTAAGGGAGGGAGGGCTATACGTAATGGTGAGGGAATCCCAGGTGAAGGGAGGGAGGGAGGGAGGAATAGTGTGAGGCGAGTCCTGAAATCATGAGGAAAAGTAAGAGGAGGAAGGAGGAGGAGGAGGAAGAGGAGGAGGAGAATGAAAAGATACGAAAGATGGAACTGTGAGAGGGAGTGATAAAGTCCTGAGGAGATGGAGGGAGGGAGCTGTGAAGATAGGGTGTAGATTCATGGGAATATTGAGGGAGTTTGGGGGAAGAGAACCATCACGACATAGGGAGCTAAAAGTGAATGGAGGGAGGAAAGCCGTCATGACAAAGGGAGCTGAAAGGGAATGAGGGGGAGGGGAACTATCATCAGAAAGGGAGCATAAAGGGGATGAAAGAATGGAGAACCATCATGTCAAAGGAAGCGTAGAGGGAATGAAGGGTGGGAAGTATCACGACAGGGAGAGGTAGGACAGCATGCAAGGAAGAGGCTCTGCAGTGCGACGATTCATGAAAGGTTCTGGGCGATAACAACGAGACGGCGTGGTAGTGTCTGCGACAGGGGGGAGCTGAGGTGATGGGAGTGGGGTTAGGGGTTGGGAGGGGGATGAGGCTGTCGTGGGAGGGAGGGGTCTAGAGTGTGTTGGGTGGGTGGGGGTTAGCTTGGCGGGGGGCGGGGGGGGGGGGGGGGGCGGCTTCATGCCTGGGCCAGAATGAACGTCTTCCTCTCATCGCTCGACTGGTGTTCCTCTCTTTTTTCACACCTTTCTTATCTTTACTGTAAAAATCCTGCGAGTTCCCTTCATCACCAGGGGCGTAGGCAGTGGCTCCCAGGGTCGGAGGTCACCAAGTTTTCCCCCCCCTCTCTCACCGGTGATGGCCTGCACCTGATATAGGTTGGGCAGCTTCAGTTATATAGCAAATGGTCCTCACATCTGGTGTGGGTCGCCACACGCAGGGGATGTTGTTGTCGAGCCACAGCTGGTTGGTTGGTGGCAGCTGGTGCATGCTGGACTCACACCACCACATGAACACTCCCCTGTTGCCTCACATACATACAGCTGGTTGGCCGGTGGCAGCTGGTGCCTGGAGGACGACACCACTATCTGAACACTTCCCTCGTGCCTCACATACACAGCTGTTTGGCTGATTGCAGCTGGTGCCTGGAGGACGACACTACCATCTGTACAAAGCCCTCGTGTCACACACACATAGAGCTGGTTGGCTGATGGCAGCTGGTGTTTGCTGGATGACACCACCATCTGAACACTGCCCTCGTGCCTCATACACATGCTGATGGTGCATGACAGTGCTTAGCCAGTAGGTGGTGGAAGGTTATGGTTGAGCTACTGACACACATAAAACATAACTTCTGACCTGGCGAAAACCTGGAGACGTATTCGACTCAGGGTAATATTACCTGGTCAGGATGGGAGTAATAGATGTAATGGTCATACAGTACTGAGTATGAGACCATCCAATCAGAAACTGATCACATATTTCATCCACTGATGCCATCAGTAAATCTAAACGTGTTGTCCACTGGAGGCCGTCCTCAGTCTAGGCACCGAATCGATCATTCGTTCTTTTTTTTCTCTATCGAGTTCGTCCCCGTGTTTCGCTCGTGGACGCGACGACCACACGGGTCGTACTGTTCCACATTCAGACACCAGTAACCACAGCCGCTGTCCCTCCACCTCAGCCCCAAAGCTAATCGGGAGAGGTGCTCCCACTCGCCAACTTATCGAGACGCTCGCCAAACTCGCCCTCCTCCTCCTCCCCACCACCAACCATCGGGACGGCCCTAATATACGCCTAATTTACTCAATAAAACTCGGTAATTAGCTCTAAAACGCGGGGAAGAAGTCCCACTCAATTCCGATGCAGGGTTCCCCGGGCTGCTATCACGCCCGGGGAGCCGTCGCGCTACTAGGAGTTAGGCAAGAAAAATCCTCGGTTTTTAGCCGGGATTTGAGTGTTGGTTCAACGTTCATTTGAGGGAAAAGTTTTTCCTCTTAGGGCGTTGAAGTTGCCAGGAAGGCTCTCTTTGAAGTTGTTCCTTGGTTGTGAAGTTGCTCGGGAAGTTCTTTAAATGATCGTCTCTTGGTTCTGAAGTTGCCAGGGAGGTTCTCCTGGTTGTTGTTGTTCCTTGGTTGTGACGTAGCCAGGTAGGCTCTCCTGGTAGTTGTTCCTTGGTTGTGAAGTTGATGGGATGTTAACTGGGTGGTTGTCGCTTGGTTGTGAAGTTGCCAGGAAGGCTCTACAAGTGGTTGTGTGTTGGTTAAGTTGTTAACGAAGTTCTTAACGTGGATGTCCATCGCTTGTGAAGTAACTCGAGAGCTTGTCTCGGTGGCGTTGTCAGATGTTGGTGTGAACCTGGTGGGGGACAGTTGTATGAAGCTGCTGAAGAGTTCTGAAGATGTTGTTGTTGTTGTTGTTGTTAGGGAGGTTCTCCTAGCGGTTTTATCTTTGATTTTAAAGATGGTAAGAAATTTTCCATGTGACCTTCTACATGCTGTGAACTTCAAGATCTCCTTCCCACGCCCATCCCTAAACGGAGGTCTGTTGGTGGGGAGGTGGGTTCTCCCGGTGGTTCTCTGTTGGTTGTGAAATCACTGGGGAAGTTCTAGAGGAGGACACTACCAATTTGGGTGTTCATCTACTCACAATACAAAAGAGATCATGGACAGGAGAACATTTCTGGATGATATATCATAACTTATAAACTTACCCATTGGGTATAATAAAGTCACTTCAGAAAGTCTCTAATTTTGTTGTGGCTTGACGTGGAACTTCAGCTCTGCAGCAGATCTCAGCCGTGGCAGAGAGAATCTTGGTTCTTCAAAGACGTTGTGGAGTCGACTCCTGGTGTCGGGGGAAGGTGGGTTCACGTGGAACCGGAACTGTTGGGAGGTTCATTAACAAGAGCTTTACGGCCGACGTTAATAAGCCTGAGAGGCACCCAGTGCAGGTTAACGTCTTCTGAGAAGTTGTTAGTGTTTTAAGATGGTTTATACTACGGGTTAACTAACGTACGAAGGCTGTGGTACGAAATAGGCCAAAGAAAGATTTACGTGTCGCAATCGTGATAAAAGTTTAATCAGAGCAGAGTTTATGTGAAGCATGAAAAATTTTTGGCCTTATAAAAATCATTGTATATATATATATATATATATATATATATATATATATATATATATATAAAACCCAGGATCACTTTTATGAGGCTCCCGAACCTTCAAGATTGCGTTGCAATCAGCAGTAGAGGAATAATGGACTCCCTCAGTGTGATAAGTTTCTAGACGAGACTGTACTTCCGTTCCTCCGCCGACGATGATATCACCTGGCCGAATGTGAATTTTCCACTCGTGGGGTAACCTTACACAGGCGGAGTTCACCAAAATACACACACACACACACACACACACACACACACACACACACACAGAGGCAAAGGGGATAAAAGTGAGTGCTCAAATTACAGAGGTATATGTTTGTTGAGTATTCCTGGCAAATTATATGGGGGGCATTGATTGAGAGGGTGAAGGCATGTACAGAGCATCAGATTGGGGAAGAGCAGTGTGGTTTCAGAAGTGGTAGAGGATGTGTGGATCAGGGGTTTGCTTTGAAGAAGGTATGTGAGAAATACTTAAAAAAGCAAATGCATTTGTATGTAGCATTTATGGATCTGGAGAAGGCATATGATAGAGTTGATAGAGATGCTCTGTGGAAGGTATTAAGAATATATGGTGTGGGAGGCAAGTTGTTAGAAGCAGTGAAAAGTTTTTATCGAGGATGTAAGGCATGTGTACGTGTAGGAAGAGAGGAAAGTGATTGGTTCTCAGTGAATGTAGGTTTGCGGCAGGGGTGTGTGATGTCTCCATGGTTGTTTGATTTGTTTATGGATCGGGTCGTTAGGGAGGTGAATGCAAGAGTTTTGGAAAAGGGGGCAAGTATGCAGTCTGTTGTGGATGAGAGAGCTTGGGAAGTGAGTCAGTTGTTGTTTGCTGATGATACAACGCTTGTGGCTGATTCGTGTGAGAAACTGCAGAAGCTGGTGACTGAATTTGGTAAAGTGTGCGAAAGAAGAAAGCTGAGAGTAGATGTGAATAAGAGCAAGGTTATTAGGTACTGTAGGGTTGAGGGACATGTCAATTGGGAGGTACGTTTGAATGGAGAAAAACTGGAGGAAGTGAAGTGCATTAGATGTCTGGGAGTGGATTTGGCAACGGATAGAACCATGGAAGCGGAAGTGAATCATAGGGTGGGCGAGTGGGCAAAAGTTCTGGGAGCGTTGAAGAATGTGTGGAAGCCGAGAACATTATCTCGGAAAGCAAAAATGGGTATGCTTGACGGAATAGTAGTTCCAACAATGTTATAGAGTTGCGAGGCGTGGGCTATAGACAGAGTTGTGCGGAGGAGGGTGGATGTGCTGCAAATGAGATGTTTGAGGAAAATATGTGGTGTGAGGTGGTTTGATCGAGTAAGGAATGAAAGGGTAAGAGAGATGTGTGGTAATAAAATGAGTGTGGTTGAGAGAGCAGAAGAGGGTGTTTTGAAATGGTTTGGTCACATGGAGAGAATGAGTGAGGAAAGATTGACAAAGAGGATATATGTGTCAGAGGTGGAGGGAACGAGGAGAAGTGAGAGACCAAATTGGAGGTGGAAAGACGGAGTGTAAAAGATTTTGAGTGATCGGGGCCTGAACATGCAGGAGGGTGAAAGGCGTGTAAGGAATAGAGTGAATTGGAACGTTGTGGTATACCGGGGTCGACGTGCTGTCAATGGATTAAAGCAGGGCATGTGAAGAGTCTGGGGTAAACGATGTAAAGTTTTGTGGGGCTTGGATGTGGAAAGGGAGCTGTGGTTTCGGTGCATTATGCATGACAGCTAGAGACTGAGTGAGAACGAATGTGTCCTTTGTTGTCTTTTCCTAGCGCTACCTCGCGCACATGCGGTGGGTAGGGGGTTTTCATATCATGTGTGGCGGGGAGGCGACGGGAATGAATAAGGGCAGACAATATGAATTATGTCCATGTGTATATATGTAGATGTCTGTCTGTGTATATATATGTATACGTTGAGATGTATAGGTATCTATATGTGCGTGTGTGGACATGTATGTGTATACATGTGTATATGGGTGGGTTGGACCATTCTTTCGTCTGTTTCCTTGCGCAACCTCGCTAACGCGGGAGACAGCGACAAAGTATAGTAAATAAGAAGTAAATAAACAAACATATATATATATATATATATATATATATATATATATATATATATATATATATATATATATATATATATATATATATATATATATACATATATATTGCTTTGTCGCTGTATTCCGCGTTTGCGAGGTAGCGCAAGGAATCAGACGAAAGAATGGCCCAACCCACCTACATAAACATGTATATACATACACGTCCACACACGCAAATATACATACCTATACATCTCAACGTATACATATATATACACACAAAGACATATACATATATACACATGTACATAGTTCATACTGTCTGCTTTTTATTAATTCCCATCGCCACCCCGCCACACATGAAATAACAACCCCCTCCCCCCAAATGTGCAAGAGGTAGCGCTAGAAAAAACAACAAAGGCCACTTTCGTTCACACTCAGTCTCTAACTATCATGTATAATGCACCGAAACCACAGCTCCCTTTCCACATCCAGGCCCCACAGAACTTTCCATGGTTTACCCCAGACGCTTCACATGCCCTGGTTCAATCCATTGACAGCACGTCGACTCCGGTATACCCCATCGTTCCAATTCACTCTATTCCTTGCACACCTTTTACCCTCCTGCATGTTCAGGTCCCGATCACTCAAAATCTTTTTCACTCCATCTTTCCACCTCCAATTTAGTCTCCCACTTCTCGTTCCATCCACCTCTGACACATATATCCTCTTGGTCAATCTTTCCGCACTCACTCTCCATGTGACCAAACCATTTCAAAACACCCTCTTCTGCTCTCTCAGCCACACTCTTTTTATCACCACACATCTCTCTTACCCTACTATTACTTACTCGATCAAACCACCTCACACCACATATTGTCCTCAAACATCTCATTTCCAGCACATCCACCCTCCTCCGCACCACTCTATCTACAGCACACGCCTCGCAACCATATAACATTGTTGGAATCATTATTCCTTCAAACATACCCATTTTTGCTTTCCGAGATGATGTTCTCGGCTTCCACACATTCTTCAACGTTCCCAGAACTTTTGCCCCCTCGCCAACCCTATGATTCACTTCTGCTTCCATGGTTCTATCCGTTGCCAAATCCATTCCCAGATATCTAAAACACTTCACTTCCTCCAGTTTCCTCCACTCAAACTTACCTCCCAATTGACTTAAACCTCAACCCTACTGTACCTAATAACTTTGCTCTTACTCACATTTACTCTCAGCTTTCAACTTTCACACACTTTTCCAAACTCACTCACCAGCTTTTGCAGTTTCTCACACGAATCAGCCACCAGCGTTGTATCATCAGCGAACAAAAACTGACTCACTTCCCAAGCTCTCTCATCCACAACAGGCTGCATACTTGACCTTCTTTCCAAAACTTTTGAATTCACCTCCCTAACAACCCCATCCATAAACAAATTGAACAACCATGGAGACATCACACACCCCTGCCGCAAACCTACATTCACTAAGGACCAATCACTTTACTCTCTTCCTACACGTATGCATGCCTTACATCCTCGATAAAAACTTTTCACTGCTTCTAACAACATGCCTCCCACACTAAATATTCTTTATACCTTCCACAGAGCATCTCTATCAATTCTATCATATGCCTTCTCCAGATCCACAAGTGCTACATACAAATCCATTTGCTTTTCTAAGTATTTCTTACAAACATTTTTCAAAGCAAACACTTGATCCAGACATCCTCTACCATTTCTGAAACCACACTGCTCTTCCCCAATCTGATGCTCCGTACATGCCTTCACCCTCTCAATCAATACCCTCCCATACAATTTCCCAGGAATACTCAACAAATTTATATCTCTGTAATTTGAGCACTCTCTTTTATCCCCTTTACTTTTGTACAATGGCACTATGCAAGCATTCCGCCAATCCTCAGGCACCTCACCCTGAGTCATACATCCATGAAATAACCTCACCAACCAGTCAACATTACAGTCACCCCCTTTTTTAACAAATTCTATTGCAATAGCATCCAAACCCGCTGCCTTGCCGGCTTACATCTTCCGCAAAGCTTTTACTACCTCTTCCCTGTTTAGCAAATCATTCTCGCTAACCCTCTCACTTTGCAGACCACCTTGACCAAAACACCCTATATCTGCCACTCTATCATCAAACACATTCAGCAAACCTTCAAAATACTCACTCCATATCCTTCTCACATCACCATTACTTGTTATCACCTCCCCATTAGCCCGCTTCACTGAAGTTCCCATTTGCTCCCTTGTCTTACGCACTTTATTTACCTCCTTCCAAAACATCTTTTCATTCTCCCTAAAATTTAATGATACTCTCTCACCCCAACTCTCATTTGCCCTCTTTTTCACCTCTTGCACCTTTCTCTTGACCTCCTGCCTCTTTCTTTTATACATCTCTCACTCATTTGCATTTTTTCCCTGCAAAAATCGTCCAAATGTTTCTCTCTTCTGTTTCACTAATAATCTTACTTCTTCATCCCACCACTCACTACCTATTCTAATCTGCCCACCTCCCACGCTTCTCATACCACAAGCATCTTTTGCGCAAGCCATCACTGCTTCCCTAAATACATCCCATTCATCCCCCACTCCCCTTACTTCCATTGTTCTCACCTTTATCCATTCTGTGCTCAGTCTCTCCTGGTACTTTCTCACACAAGTCACCTTCCCAAGCTCACTTACTCTCACCACTCTCTTCACCCCAACATTCTCTCTTCTTTTCTGAAAACCTCTACAAATCTACACCTTCGCCTCCACAAGATAATGATCAGACATCCTTCCAGTTGCACCTCTCAGCACATTAACATCCAAAAGAGTCTCTTTCGTGCGCCTATCAATTAACATGTAATCTAATAACGCTCTCTTGCCATCTCTCCTACTTAAACACGTATACTTATGCTTATCTCTCTTTTTAAACCAGGTATTCCCAATCACCAGTACTTTTTCAGCACATAAATCTACAAGCTCTTCACCATTTCCATTTACAACACTGAACACTCCATGTACACCAATTATTCCCTCAACTGCCACATTTCTCACCTTTGCATTCAAATCATCCATCACTGTAGCCCGGTCTCGTGCATCAAAACTACTAACACACTCACTGAGCTGCTCCCAAAACACTTGCCTCTCATGATCTTTCTTCTCATGCCCATGTGCATATGCACCAATAATCACCCATCTCTCTCCATCCACTTTCAATTTTACCCATATCAATCTAGAGTTTACTTTCTTACACTCTATCACATACTCCCACAACTCCTATTTCAGGAGTAGTGCTACTCCTTTCCTTGCTCTTGTCCTCCCACTAACCCCTGACTTTACTCCTAAGACATATCCAAACTACTCATCCCCTTTACCCTTGAGCTTCGTTTCAAGCATAGCCAAACCATCCAGGTTACTTTCCTCAAACATACTACCTATCTCTCCTTTTTCTCATCTTGGTTACATCCACACACATTTAGACACCCAAATCTGAGCCTACGAGGAGGATGAGCATTCCCCGCGTGACTCCTTCTTCTGTTTCCCCTTTTAGAAAGTTCAAATACAAGAAGGGGAGGGTTCCCAGCCCCCCGGTCCCGTCCCCTTTAGTCGCCTTCTACGACACCTGAGGAATGCGTGGGAAGTATTTATTCTCCCCTATCCCCAGGATATATATATATATATATATATATATATATATATATATATATATCATACAAAGCTCCATCAGCCAGGATCGAACCTGGGACCCCTTGTGCAAGAGGCAGGCATGCTAACCGCTAGGCTAAGGGACTGTATAATAGGAAACAACTATTCGAAATACTAAGTACTCGAATACCCTTCGTCTCACTATGGTGAGCAACGGGGTCTATCGGTTGTTTCCGAACAGAACACATAGCCAGCTGAAAGCGTTTTACCGAACCTGACTGTACAACGCGGAGTTATATGAATACGAATAAAGTGTATATGAACGCGCACCTTCATAGAACATACAAAGCTCCATCAGCCAGGATCGAACCTGGGACCCCTTGTGCAAGAGGCAGGCATGCTAACTGCTAGGCTAAGGGACTGTATAATAGGAAACAACTATTCGAAATACTAAGTACTCGAATACCCTTCGTCTCACTATGGTGAGCAACGGGGTCTATCGGTTGTTTCCGAACAGAACACAGCCAGCGGTTAGCATGCCTGCCTCTTGCACAAGGGGTCCCAGGTTCGATCCTGGCTGATGGAGCTTTGTATGTTCTATGAAGGTGCGCGTTCATATACACTTTATTCGTATTCATATAACTCCGCGTTGTACAGTCAGGTTCGGTAAAACGCTATCAGCTGGCTATGTGTTCTGTTCGGAAACAACCGATAGACCCCGTTGCTCACCATAGTGAGACGAAGGGTATTCGAGTACTTAGTATTTCGAATAGTTGTTTCCTATTATACAGTCCCTTAGCCTAGCGGTTAGCATGCCTGCCTCTTGCACAAGGGGTCCCAGGTTCGATCCTGGCTGATGGAGCTTTGTATGTTCTATGAAGGTGCGCGTTCATATACACTTTATTCGTATTCATATAACTCCGCGTTGTACAGTCAGGTTCGGTAAAACGCTTTCAGCTGGCTATGTGTTCTGTTCGGAAACAACCGATAGACCCCGTTGCTCACCATAGTGAGACGAAGGGTATTCGAGTATTTAGTATTTCGAATAGTTGTTTCCTATTATACAGTCCCTTAGCCTAGCGGTTAGCATGCCTGCCTCTTGCACAAGGGGTCCCAGGTTCGATCCTGGCTGTTGGAGCTTTGTATGTTTATGAAGGTGCGCGTTCATATACACTTTATTCGTAATATATATATATATATATATATATATATATATATATATATATATATATATATATATATATATATATATATATTGGTGCATATGCACCTGGGTATGAGAAGAAAGATCATGAGAGGCAAGTGTTTTGGGAGCAACTGAATGTGTTTGTGGTTTTGATGCACAAGACCAGGGTTATAGTGATGGGTGATTTGAATGCAAAGGTGAGTAATGTGGAAGTTGAGGGAATAATTGGTATACATGGGGTGTTCAGTGTTGTAAATGGAAATGGTGAAGAGCTTGTAGATTTATGTGCTGAAAAAGTACTGGTGATTAGGAATACCTGGTTTAAAAAGCGAGATATACATAAGTATACGTATGTAAGTAGGAGAGATGGCCAGAGAGCGTTATTGGATTACGTGTTAATTGATAGGCGCGCGAAAGAGAGACTTTTGGATGTTAATGAGCTGAGAGGTGCAACTGGAGGGATGTCTGATCATTATCTTGTGGAGGCGAAGGTGAAGATTTGTAGGGGATTTCAGAAAAGAAGAGAGAATGTTGGGGTGAAGAGAGTGGTGAGAGTAAGTGAGTTGGGGAAGGAGACTTGTGTGAGGACGTACCAGGAGGGGCTGTGTACAGAATGGAAAAAGGTGAGAACAAAGGAGGTAAGGGGAGTGGGGGAGGAATGGGATGTATTTAGGGAAGCAGTGATGGCTTGCGCAAAAGATGCTTGTGGTATGAGAAGCGTGGGAGGTGGGTTGATTAGAAAGGGTTGTGAGTGGTGGGGTGAAGAAGTAAGATTATTAGTAAAAGAGAAGAGAGGCATTTGGACGATTTTTGCAGGGAAAAAATGCAAATGAGTGGGAGATATATAAAAGAAAGAGGCAAGAGGTCAAGAGTAAGGTGCAAGAGGTGAAAAAGAGGGCAAATGAGAGTTGGGGTGAGAGAGTATCATTAAATTTTAGGGAAAATAAAAAGATGTTTTGGAAAGAGGTAAATAAAGTGCGTAAGACAAGGGAGCAAATGGGAACTTCAGTGAAGGGGGCTAATGAGGAGGTGATAACAAGTAGTGGTGATGTGAGAAGGAGATGGAGTGAGTATTTTGAAGGTTTGTTGAATGTGTTTGATGATAGAGTGGCAGATATAGGGTGTTTTGGTCGAGGTGGTGTGCAAAGTGAGAGGGTTAGGGAAAATGATTTGGTAAACAGGGAAGAGGTAGTAAAAGCTTTGCGGAAGATGAAAGCCGGCAAGGCAGCAGGTTTGGATGGTACTGCAGTGGAGTTTATTAAAAAAGGGGGTGACTGTATTGTTGACTGGTTGGTAAGGTTATTTAATGTATGTATGATTCATGGTGAGGTACCTGAGGATTGGCGGAATGCTTGCATAGTGACATTGTACAAAGGCAAAGGTGATAAGAGTGAGTGCTCAAATTACAGAGGTATAAGTTTGTTGAGCATCCCAGGTAAATTATATGGGAGGGTATTGATTGAGAGGGTGAAGGCATGTACAGAGCATCAGATTGGGGAAGAGCAGTGTGGTTTCAGAAGTGGTAGAGGATGTGTGGATCAGGTATTTGCTTTGAAGAATGTATGTGAGAAATACTTAGAAAAGCAAATGGATTTGTATGTAGCATTTATGGATCTGGAGAAGGCATATGATAGAGTTGACAGAGATGCTCTGTGGAAGGTATTAAGAATATATGGTGTGGGAGGCAAGTTGTTAGAAGCAGTGAAAAGTTTTTATCGAGGATGTAAGGCATGTGTACGTGTAGGAAGAGAGGAAAGTGACTGGTTCTCAGTGAATGTTGTTTTGCGGCAGGGGTGTGTGATGTCTCCATGGCTGTTTCACTTGTTTATGGATTGGGTTGTTAGGGAGGTGAATGCAAGAGTTTTGGAGAGAGGGGCAAGTATGCAGTCTGTTGTGGATGAGAGAGCTTGGGAAGTGAGTCAGTTGCTGTTCGCTGATGATACAGCGCTGGTGGCTGATTCATGTGAGAAACTGCAGAAGCTGGTGACTGAGTTTGGTAAAGTGTGGGAAAGAAGAAAGTTGAGAGTAAATGTGAATAAGAGCAAGGTTATTAGGTACAGTACGGTTGAGGGTCAAGTCAGTTCGGAGGTAAGCTTGAATGGAGAGAAACTGGAGGAAGTAAAGTGTTTTAGATATCTGGGAGTGGATTTGGCAGCGGATGGAACTATGGAAGCGGAAGTGAATCATAGGGTGGGGGAGGGGGCGAAAACCCTGGGAGCCTTAAAGAATGTTTGGAAGTCGAGAACATTATCTCGGAAAGCAAAAATGGGTATGTTTGAAGGAACAGTGGTCCCAACAATTTTGTATGGCTGCGAGGCGTGGGCTATTGATAGAGTTGTGCGCAGGAGGGTGGATGTGCTGGAAATGAGATGTTTGAGGACAATATGTGGTGTGAGGTGGTTTGATCGAGTAAGTAATGTAAGGGTAAGAGAGATGTGTGGAAATAAAAAGAGTGTGGTTGAGAGAGCCGAAGCGGGTGTTTTGAAATGTTTTGGTCACACGGAGAGAATGAGTGAGGAAAGATTGACCAAGAGGATATATGTGTCAGAGGTGGAGGGAACGAGGAGAAGTGGGAGACCAAATTGGAGGTGGAAAGATGGAGTGAAAAAGATTTTGAGTGATCGGGGCCTGAACATGCAGGAGGGTGAAAGGCGTGCAAGGAATAGAGTGAATTGGAACGATGTGGTATACCAGGGTCGACGTGCTGTCAATGGATTGAACCAGGGCATGTGAAGCGTCTGGGGTAACCGTGGAAAGTTCTGTGGGGCCTGGATGTGGAAAGGGAGCTGTGGTTTCGATGCATTATTACATGACAGCTAGAGACTGAGTGTGAACGAATGGGGCCTTTGTTGTCTTTCTTAGCGCTACCTCGCGCACAGGAGGGGGGAGGGGGTTGTTATTCCATGTGTGGCGAGGTGGCGATGGAAATGAATAAAGGCAGACTATGAATTATGTACATGTGTATATATGTATATGTCTGTGTATGTATATATATGTGTACATTGAGATGTATAGGTATGTATAGTTTGCGTGTGTGGACGTGTATTTATATACATGTGTATGTGGGTGGGTTGGGCTATTCTTTCGTCTGTTTCCTTGTGCTACCTCGCCAACGCGGGAGACAGCGACAAAGCTAAATAATATAATAATAATATGTATACACATACACACGCTAGTTCGCCGTCTTTCGCATTAGCGAGGTAGTGCAAGGAACAGATGAAGATAGGCCGCATACGCTGACATCCATTGTCTAGATGTCATGTGTAATACAGACTTTTCCATGGTTTACCCTGGACATTTCATATGTCATGGTTCAGTCGATTGCCAGCACGTCAACCCTAGTATACAACATCGTTTCAGCTCGTTCTATCCCACACACGCCTTTCACCCTCATGCATGTGCAAGCCCAGATCGCTCAAAATCTTTTTCACTACATCCTTCCATCTCCAATTTGCTCTCCCGCTTCTCCATGTTTCCTCCACTTCTGACAGATATATCCTCTTTGTCAACCTTTCCTCACTCATTCTCTCCTTGTGTTCAAATAATATTAATACACCCTCCCTCTTCAGCTCTCTCAACTACACTCTTTCTATTACCACACATCTACTGTTTTAATATTTCCTCGGTCAAACCACCTCACATTGCACTCAAACATTTCATTTCTAAGACATCCACTGTCGTCCGCACATCCTCATCTAAAGACCAACCCTCGCATGCATTCATCATTGTTGGGACTACTATACCTTCAAACGTACCCATTTTTGCCCTTCCAGCCAACGACCTCTCTTTCCACACATTCTTCAGCGCTCTCTGAACCTGTATCGCCCTCATGTACCCTATGACTGATTTCCGCTTCCATAGGAAGCTTGTGGGACAAGCTGAGGACAGAATTATCTTCGTCAACGTTCAGCAGCTGAGATACAACTACTGAATTTTTTTGATTATCAAAACTTTGCTGAAGTCTTGAACTCCAAATACTCGCTTCAGCGAACTCTGTGACCAAAGGTTCAACGCTGTAGAGATTTTGTGGATGAAATTTATCTATCTTGTCCTCTGGGACACCAGCTGTGCCTTTCCTTCACTCTGAATGCTAAGTTAAGATAGAGCTTTGCTTAACCCTCAAGGCTTCCGGCTTTGTTGACCTTACAAACTCTTGGTTCTACTTTACTAAGCCATTAGAAATACTTGGTGACGACTGAATTCTAGAGTTTTGCTTATACCTCGATTACAATCTTCCAACTGAGCTATAACTTCCTGGGATTCCTAAACTTTCGTTCTATTTCTTTTTTTTTTGCAAAACTCTTGTATACAAAAAAGTAAAGTCATATGTAACTTTTTAACATTTACAATCAAACAATAGAGGCTATATGTAACATAATTACCAAGTAAAACACAACAATACACAGGCCATATGTATCATAATTACCAAGTACAGTAGTGCAGGAAAGAGGCTATATCTATGTAATATATTCAAGTGTTTGAGGGTTACTCTTTCACAGTGGAGCCGTGGCAAACTGGAGACCCCAAAATTTGGGTGTAGGTACTCCAGAATCTGGGCAAGATCTCTAGCTACCAAACGTTGGCCTTCAAGTTTTATACGTGTGTGAGTTTAACCGCTACACTTTCACGGTCGAACCGCAGCATCTAGCTTGAGGCTTTAAAGTCTGGGTGCAGGTACTTCAGACTCTGGGTGAGGTGCTGAGCACGTTGGCCCTGAAGCCCATATGCAAATGTGTGAGCCTTTGAGCAAATGTGTGTGCCTTTGTGCAAATGTGTGTGCCTTTGTGCATTTGTCTGTTATTCTTTAACGGCATAAATCGTAGCTCAAAAGGGACCCATATTATGGGTTTAGATACTTCATAATATGAGTAAGGTTATGAGCAATGCAAGATGCCACGGAAGGTCGTCTGGAGGTCACCAAAGGCCGCTTTTCAAAAGCCTTTTAATTCACACGTAGTTTACTGCCCTCGTTCAAAACAGGCGACCGTGCAGCCTTAGATTATAATGAAGGTGCCACAGGATCAGAGGCTAGAGAATAGGCTTAAAGGCCAACAAAGGCCGCCTTTCAAGATTCAGAGTTATCTACAGTTATTTTTTTCCCCCTTGGAGCGCCGGAAACCCAAGCTGTGTAGAGTGTATCATTATCACACGGTTATAATGCGTCTGTTTTCCGTCTATGATAAAAACACTTCCGAGTGCTATTTAGGTTGAGAGGCTCGAGTATTCATTCAAGTGACGGGGGAACAGCTTGTTCTTCCTATGTGAGGCAAAACAGGGAAGGGAAGAGTAGGAATAAGGGGTAGTAAGGCTGCAAGTGCGAGTAATGATGGACTGTATAAAGTAAGCAGTAAAGGTAAAGGCGAAAGTAACTGAACGTGTGCGTGTGTGTTTGTGTAACTACCTGTTTGTACTGAGCTGGGAGGGAGAGAGTCCTACATTTGTGGGACCCCATCTCTTGAGGAGGGATCAGACCAGGTTGGGAGTTGGTCACGCTATACTGACGGGATGGCAGAGAGGGAGGGATTCCTCTCGCTTTCTGGGTAATACTTCAAACTTCTTCCTCATTCCAGATTTAGTACAGTGTGTGTGTGTGTGTGTGTTTCTTGTTGTTCATTGTGTGAGGAAGTGGAGATCATTGTAATGACAACAGCGTGTTAGCTTCGTGTCATATCATGTTTTCAGAGACACTGTGAAAGAAAAGATCTGCTCAACACAGCTCTGATAGTAGGTTACATAGCACTCATGGTGTGCTACAGTGCATGAGAGAGAGAGAGAGAGAGAGAGAGAGAGAGAGAGAGAGAGAGAGAGAGAGAGAGAGAGAGAGAGAAGAGAAGAGAAGAGAAGAGAAGAGAAGAGAAGAGAGGAGAGGAGAGGAGAGGAGAGGAGAGAGAGAGAGAGAGAGAGAGAGAGAGAGAGAGAGAGAGAGAGAGCAATAACAGGCAGGCAGTACATACCTAACACTGGAGGGGAGCAGGGCCACAGTACCTCGCCTCCCCTCACTCCACACTCTCTATTGCTTTCTAACGACCTCTGTTATGGGCGCATACAACCCCACATATATGCTTGCACCCATGCACGTGCATATGTATACAGATGACAAATTGATACCTGTATTTGATATACATATAAATACATATGACAAACTGATACATGTATATGATATAAATAAACACGCAGGTATGATATACACACATACATATATTTAATGTGTAGTGACCATCAAATTCATGTATACGGTACTCATACATCATGTCTCACGTATATTCACCTCATGGAGGCATGTACAGGAAGATATTCAAATCAAATGTCATCTAACTTAGTGGGTCAAAAATGCAAATGAATAAGTATACAGAATCTAACAATCAAACACAACCTTTAGCACGCACAGTCATACTTAGGGTGTCATCTGCGCGCGCACGCACGGCACACACACAGACACACACACACACACACACACACACACACACACACACACACACACACACACACACACACACACACACACACACACATTTCCTATACCGGAATGCCAATGAGTACAAAAGGATGAGAGGGACTGATGCATCATTACTACACAACATTATCTTCGCACATAGTAGCATGGATATTGGGAATATCATATACGATACATAATCAGATAATGTGATCATGTAATGCCTCAGTTTGATTATGTGGTAAATGAGGATATACAATGAGCAGAGATAAGACTAGACTCAAAGAGAAGGTATAATCGTGGAAACTACTACACAGACCCTAACAATGTGGAACATAAAATGGGACTTGGCGTTCAGTGGCCAGGAATCAGGGAACTGTGGTCGGAGGTTTTGTAAAATTCACAATGAAGGAGGAGGAACATGAGTACCCTTGGCCTTAAACACAGAGGGAAGTCTGAGAGAAGAAGTTATTCAACAAAAAACACACAGGTCCTTCATGGATGACGAAAATCCAGCCACTCATCATATGTAAGGTATAAGAAAACAATGTGTATAGAAGAATATAAGAGACAAGGAACAGGGGAAACTTTTGAAAGAATGTTGCGTAAAATGCGAGGGACAATCCAAAACAATTTCATGAATTCTTTAGGAGTAAGTTGTCATATAAAGAAGAGCGAATAATACGAAGAGTTTCAGAGGGAAGAGTCACTGAGGAAGAGGTAGGGGTGTGTGAGGAACTGAATGACATTGCCTACGTGACAGATAGGGACTGGAATTCATGCGTAGCAAAACCCTTTAATTTCAACAAAAGAGTGAGCTCTGATTTGGATAAAAGAAAAGGCTGGGTGGAATGCCTGTACCTGAACTGCCACTGAGCATTTGACGCTGTACTAAACATGAGGCAGGAATAAGTCTAGACATCTTCCATGAACAGATCATCTTAGTAGAAGGGAACAAAGGACGTCTGTCAAAGCCTTCTCGAAATGAGTTGAGGTCCTCAGTAGCGTGTCGCAGGGTCTTGTCCTGGAACCACTGCACTTCTTGATCTATGTGAATAACTTCACAGAATGATTGGATTCTTACCTAAATGTGTTTACCGATAATGCCACAGTCATGAGGGAAGTGAAATTCAGAGGAAACAGCACCAACTGACAAGGGTACTAGCATAAACTTCAGAGTTGGTCTGGTACATGGTTGATGAAAGTCCACCAGAGTAAACGTAAAATAAAGATGCGACCCAGTGAAAGCAGGCCTCAGTATGTAATGCTCTCTGGCAGGACATAAGCTGCGTAAAATCAGTTTGTGGGAGGGACTCAGAAGTTGCCTTCGTCCTTAACTTGTCACTAGAGTGCCACATGAGAGAGAGAGAGAGAGAGAGAGAGAGAGAGAGAGAGAGAGAGAGAGAGAGAGAGAGAGAGAGAGAGAGAGAGAGAGAGAGAGAGAGAGAGAGAGAGAGAGAGAGAGAGAGAGAGAGAGAGAGAGAGAGAGAGAGAGAGAGAGAGAGAGAGAGAGAGAGAGAGAGAGAGAGAGAGAGAGAGAGAGAGAGAGAGAGAGAGAGAGAGAGAGAGAGAGAGAGAGAGAGAGAGAGAGAGAGAGAGAGAGAGAGAGAGAGAGAGAGAGAGAGAGAGAGAGAGAGAGAGAGAGAGAGAGAGAGAGAGAGAGAGAGAGAGAGAGAGAAACTGTCTGCTGGCAAATATCAGAATATCTTTCAAGTTTATGGATAAGGAAATATTCAGTAAGCTGTTCACATCCTACGTTACGCCAAAAGTAGAATGCGCTTCTTAAGTTTAGTCATTGCACTTCAACAAGCAAAAAGAAGCAATACAGAAGGTTAAGAGAAGGGCAACAGAGATGGTACGTGACTCAGTTAAGAGGACTGAGGTATAAAGAAAGGCTACATGCCATGGATCTCTGAACCATGGAAGACGGGCGCCATGACCACCTTCCAGTTCTCAAACCAGCTCCATGACGTTGACAGTGAACAGTTCCTCGCAAGATGCGCAGGTAGAACAATCAGAGGCCAGAACGTGTGATTAAGTAAGAAAAGATAGGATTTTTTTGTATTATAAGATTCGTGAACGAATAGAGGAAATTTAGTTATAAGAAAGTGAATGTGGACGCCATAAATATGTGTATAATGATGTATAATGGTAGAAAGAGTCCAGGAGCTGCGGCTGCACGAGTGTAAAACTCTCTCCACGTGCAGTATAAGTAGGTAATTATAAATAGGTAATTACTCACGCATTAACACACACACACACACACACACACACACACACACACATACATACATTCACACACACACACACATGGTAAGATACACACACATACAGACCACGGGGGCCACCACCAGTATAATCGAGATGGTTGAGCTAATTACAAGCAGCTCCGAGCCCATGAGATTAAGTTCATTTAATGCCTTTGAAACTGAATTTTCACGAACTGGTTTTTGTTTAAAGGTGGAGATTGTCTGGCTGGTTAACGGCCACTGTTGTGAGGTCCCTCACTAGCAGTGGTGACTGTGATGAGGCTCCCACTGGTGGTGGTGACTGTGATGAGGCTCCCACTGGTGGTGGTGACTGTATTGAGGCTCCCACTGGTGGTGGTGACTGTGATGAGGCTCCCACTGGTGTTGGTGACTGTATTGAGGCTCCCACTGGTGGTGGTGACTGTGATGAGGCTCCCACTGGTGGTGGTGACTGTATTGAGGCTCCCACTGGTGGTGGTGACTGTGATGAGGCTCCCACTGGTGGTGGTGACTGTATTGAGGCTCCCACTGGTGGTGGTGACTGTGAAGAGGCTCCCACTGATGGTGGTGACTGTACTGAGGCTCCCACTGGTGGTGGTGACTGTACTGAGGCTCCCACTGATGGTGGTGACTGTACTGAGGCTCCCACTAGTGGTGGTGACTGTATTGAGGCTCCCACTGGTGGTGGTGACTGTATTGAGGCTCCCACTGGTGGTGGTGACTGTACTGAGGCTCCCACTGGTGGTGGTGACTGTATTGAGGCTCCCACTGGTGGTGGTGACTGTATTGAGGCTCCCACTGGTGGTGGTGACTGTACTGAGGCTCCCACTGGTGGTGGTGACTGTACTGAGGCTCCCACTGGTGGTGGTGACTGTATTGAGGCTCCCACTGATGGTGGTGACTGTATTGAGGCTCCCACTGGTGGTGGTGACTGTACTGAGGCTCCCACTGGTGGTGGTGACTGTATTGAGGCTCCCACTAGTGGTGGTGACTGTATTGAGGCTCCCACTAGTGGTGGTGACTGTAATGAGGCTCCCACTGGTGGTGGTGACTGTATTGAGGCTCCTAAAATCATTTGAAAACACCGTCTTCACCTCTCCCAACCATACTCTTCTTACATATATATATATATATATATATATATATATATATATATATATATATATATATATATATATATATATATATATTCTTTTTTCTATACTATTCGCCATTTCCCGTGTTAGCGAGGTAGCGTTAAGAACAGAGGACTAGACCTTTGAGGGAATATCCTCACCTGGCCCCCTCCTCTGTTCCTTCTTTTGGGGGAAAAAAAAACGAGAGGGGAGGATTTCCAGGATCATGGCTACACACACACTAACACAACCATAGCAACATACCAGCATTCATTGCTGGCAAAATTCAACATTAACACACCCTTGAAAATTCTAAAGTCTATTATTGTTTCGTTTGATTTCTCTTTATATACTTTAACTGGGTGCTGGTTTTACACTGAGAAATGCATAAAAACGGGAATATATCTCCTTCCTTGGAAAGAAAAAATTCTGCTGCTATATTTCTTCGATATAATCATATATGAAATATATAGGCTTTGTTTTAGTCCTTACATAAATATCACGTGAATTTTGCGTGTGTCCCGGAAAAATGCTTTCGACTGGGTCTAAGCAGCTTAATGAATAATGTACACAACCTCAGACTTCTTCCGCAAGATAACACACGATAAGTGATGTGTCGCTTACACGTAACTATTGTGCCACACATCAGGAACACACTGGTGAGCGAGGCGCTATGTCTTCATCATTAATCTAATGAGTGGAAGACGAGAGCCATCCCACTACCTAAGTTGTCTACATTTTCTTTTTGGTAAGCTATCGTTACCATCATTATCATTACCGTAAAAGAAACAGAAAACAATAATAATAATCAATGATAATAATCAATAATATTAATCTTATGATTATATTATAATTATTACTATTATAATACGTGTTTGTTTTTCCACCTTGGTGAGGTAGATTTTGGAACTGATCTTCGCCTTGTTTCCTGTGTTCCTACTTTTGAAAAGAGATTATATAGGAAGGGAGGATTTCCAGCCCCTGTTTCCGCACCTCCGTCTCTCTCATTCCTCATATTCAATACTGTGTTCTGTTTTGATCACCTTACCCAAAAAAATGACATAGAATTGTGAAAGTGCAGCCAGCACTGGGATGCAAAGATGATTCCCGACTGAGAAACAAATCTTACGAGAACAGATTAAACGACTTGAATCTATTTAGCTTAGAGAGGAGAAGGTTAAGAGATGATCAAATACAAGTAATCAAAATGAACAAAGGCTTTGATAATCTTGATCTATCAAGTTACTTAAGACCTGATTCGTCTGATTTCACTCGTAGTGATGGATACAGACTCGTAGGACAAACGTTTTACCTCGAATAAGGCGAAGTGCTTTTTCTCTAACTGGATTGTTAACATATGGAACGAGTTGCCATTTGGAGTGGATAAAAGCAGTAATAGAGATACGTTTACAAAGAAACTTGATGAATGCTTCGCCTCAATCCACGACTTACATTATTTCCGCCTCCTTAGTCACAATTACAATTTGCAGGTTATTCTCTCTGAATTACTTGCATGTCTTCTCACTTTTACCTCACTAATCTGTGAGTTTCTGATATCTTCCACTATCACAAACAGCCGTGAAAGGACTCAATGGTCTGTTGTTATTTGAATTCTTTTGTATTCCCTTTTATATCATAATGCACAAAGGCTTTATCGAATGCTTTCAGAAAAAATAATCAGCTTTTCTAAGCAAATTTATGTATCTCGCTTCATCATGTGTGTTACTGCTTTTTTCACTTATTATTCTGAGTTATCATTTCAGACAACAGGCGTCTCTTGATTTCGTATCTTTCACCATTTTGGCTGTGCTGGATACCGCCAGTCTTGCTTCGCTTTGACACATTTGTTTCTTGCACTACCAGGAATATCTCAGTGAACCTTTCCTCGGCTACGTACGTTTTCACTATACCATGACCTCCCCGCCTGCCTCCCTAAAACCCTTGTTAATGAGTCAAGCAAAGGCGTCTTGGAGGTGTGCATGTGAGATGACTGATCAATACGGTATATCTTTCAACCATATATTCCTTGAGTTGATTAAGCGCGCGTTGCTTTAAAATGACCAGTTCGGTCACGTCCTGCCAGAGGCACTAATGAAGGCCATCGTCCATAATACAAAAACGGAGATGAGAACAATGTATACTGGGAGAAGAGACGGAGGGTGAAAGGGGTGTGTTCTTGGGAGTCTGGGGAAATATCTAAGAGCCGGGGATGAAGAGCACGGGGGGGGGGGGGGGGGGAGCAGGAGGAGGAGCAGGGGGAGGAGCAGAGGGAGGAGCAGAGGGAGGAGCAGGGGGAGGAGCAGGGGGGAGGTTGTGTCAGTTTATTAGACATGTGGTCTTAAGTGCTCAGTGAAATTAGTCATTGTACGAGTGAGGGAACTGTGGGGCCTGAATAGTGTGGGACATTGTCTGCTATTGGTCGTGAGGCAGACAAGTACTGGTGGTGGTGGTGAGGCAGGTGTTACTGGTGGTGAGTGGAGAGATATTGCTGGAGAAGGGATGGATATTGTTGGTGATGCAAGGAAGTACTGGAGGTAGTGGTGGTGGTGTTACTGTTGTTGAGGGTGGAGATGCTGTTGGAGAGAGAAAGGGTATTGTTGACGAGGGAGAGTTAAGAAGCGTAGTGATGATGATGAGGGAGGGAGTGCTTGTGATGAGGGAGGAAGAGTTGGTGGTGAAGGATGTGTTGATGATGGTGAAGGATGTGCTGCTGGTGATAATGAGGGATGTGGTGGTGATAGTAAGGAATATGGTGGGGCTAGTGAGGAATGTTATGGTGATGGTGAGGTAGGTGTTGGTGACAGTGGCTGAGGAGAGGAAGAAGAGTTGAAGAAGAGGGTCTCTCCTTCTATCTAGGGTTGACTCCTGCCGGTAAGGCAACGATGGCAATCTATCAGTCCTCATCATCACAACAACAGGTCTGTTTTGGTGTGTGTGTGTGTGTGTGTGTGTGTGTGTGTGTGTGTGTGTGTGTGTGTGTGTGTGCGTGGTTAGGAGTAGTGGAGTGACGTGGGATTGTCAACGTTTCTACGCTGGAAGCCTTTTGGGCCAGTGAGCAGTTCCTTAGTTACCTTGGTGTCACGGTTAGTGGGATGGAGGAGTGAGGTCGGAAGATGGTGAGGAGGAGGAGAAGGATGATGATGAGAAAAAGGACACATGAAGGAAGGAGGGGACGAGGGGATGATGGTGATGAGGAAAGCAGAAAGCCTGGTGAGTGCCAGACTCATTCAGAGCACAAGGTTGGGGAGACGGTGGAGGCCGACGATGCTGAAGAGAAAACAAATGTGGAGAACACAGAGAGGAACACGGGGTCAAGGGTGGTGCCAGGGGGGGAAGATCTGACTGAAGGAAAGATAATTGTCGATGATGTAAATTAGCAGGAAGAGCGAAAACTGAGAGGAGGGGGAAAGAGAGAGAGAGGGTGAAGATGTAAAAATGGAGAAGCAGGAGATGAAGCGGAGAGCCAGACGGAAGGAATACCAGAGCAGGTGAGGAGGACAGAGGGATACAGGCTTACGGAGGACGACCCAAAGAGGAAGACGTGAGGTGAGAGAAACTTAAGGCCCGAGTGGTGGACATAAATATAGTTCTGAGATGAGAGAAGTTCTCAATGTACTTGTGAAATACACAGAAGATGAGGAATATATGAACACATTAATTGATGTGTGGTCTAGATAAGCAGCGGTGAAGTTCCCACTATTAGCGATACACGTTCAACCATCACAAACAAGACAGTGAAGATGTTGTACGGGCGGGAGGGGAGGTGAGGGGAGAGCGGTTGGGGTTGTTGAGAGTGTAAGAGGCGTGTTCACAGATCACCAATTTTGGTCTCTTCATAAAGCATGTTCTCGTCGGGAAGGCAGAAGGAGGGAGAGGTAGGACTGTATTTTGCCTGTGCGTGTATCATATTTCAGGAGCAGCGGAGGGGAAAAACGCCAGCCTAGCCGATGCATAAGAGGGAGTATTGTGTTCCCGCGCTGGGGAAGCCGGCCATTCATAAAGAAAATTGGCGTCGATAATTGTTGGCGATATAAGCCTCTCTCCGGCGCCCGCGTACATTTGGCCACACAAAACTATGTATATTGCTCAAGCTGCCGAGTGAAATGAAATTCCGCGGACTGCATCAACATTTCATCAAGTTTTTAGGATTGCTAGAAATTAACCGGATAAGCGGTAAAATCAAGCTGGTATGCTGCACTTTTGGCAAGAGAGCCTGGGCGTCAGGCTAATACTCCGCGTTATGTACGGCCCGCTCTAATGTTCCTCCCTTGGTTATATGACCAGACAGACGCACAGCCGCCCAGCCCCTCATGCATGCACCCATCTGCCTCACCACTACCCTAGCCGCTCTCAGACGGAGGTCTTACCGAAATGATAATACTAATAACAATACTACTACTGTTAATAATGATAATAATAATGATAATAACAATGATAAATACTACACTACTACTACTAATGATAATGATGACAATAATGATATTACTACAAATAATGATAATTTCCTTTTAAAACTGGTTAACAGCAATGGGTGAGGAAATTCATGATGATGATGACTGAGTTATGACCAGGTTAAAATGGCAATCACTTCTGAGGAACTGTTGCTGTGGTATATATCTTTCTTACAACCAATCATAAAATACGATATGAAACAGGTATCTTTGAAGTAACTAAGATGACCATTCTAAAGAAGATGAAAAGAAACCGAAAAGTGATGCATGATCTGTGTGAGGAGGAAGTTTTCATTCTAACCTTAAGCATTGTTCATATAACCCTAGTATAACAACTGGTCTACTGCTTCCATCGTTTGGTTTGAGTAATGTATGACGACGTCTAATCCTCCTAGGCATAAAGAGGACAATAGTTTTCCATATCAGATTTAGTGAAAGCAGATTCCATTGCCTCAGTGTGGGCTGAGTGTAAAAAGAAGGAAAAGAAAATGGTGACACCAGTGATAAATGTAAGTATTCGAGTGTGGATCATAACAAGAGGATGTAGCGGGCGCACGTTGAGGCAACAGATACAGTGAGGGTCAACCATCCAGTGATTTATGGAACGACTCTCTTGGTCTTCCAGGAAGCTGTGAATGTTAAGATATTCGACCATCTAGCCAGCTTGGTTCTGTTCCTTAGCTTTATTGTAACTTGCCGACGTGTTCTCTTACGACTCGAAAATCAGTATTAATGATTTCTATGCCATCTTCTCCAGCATAAGCCGCTATTTTTCTCGCCTCCTCTCTCTTCGTCTCCCTAACTCTCTCTGAATCCCTCTGAACTCTCCTCCTCTCCCTGTTTCTACCTAACGTTTACTTCACGACTATTTCTCCCTCAGTCTGTCTATCTATAGCCACGTCTCCCATCACCACACTCACCAGAGCCTTCCTAGTATACTGCCGTTTTACACTCAAGCTACACGGCTTCTGAATTTCAACCGAGCTTACAACTATATTCTATCTACTTATCATCTGTCCGTGTAGCTGTCTGTCTTACATCATAACTCAATACCCAATCTGTCTGATTGGATCAGGTTAATGGGGGTGAGGGGTTTCTGAATCTGAATAAAGTTAAACTAGGGCGATGTCATCATTTCTCGGATTTCACTTCTGTCTCGTCGCTAGTGACTCTTTATCCCAGCATCAGGTAGAAGGTCCATTGTTCTTCTTAAGAATGTTTCTTTTTTTCCCTTACCAGTTGTCTTTCTTGGAGCGTCTTGGCTGGTGTCCAGAAATCGCATTTACAGTCCCCACTTGTTGTTGGACTGGTGTTGCATATTGTTTTTCTGGTCATGCACGATCTTTATTGTATTTTCCTTTCCATAATCAATACATGTGGTTTGCATGAGTCTGGTATCTTTAGCAGTACCTGGAGGTATCATAATTTACAATGTAAATGTGTTTGGTGGAGAGACGTACGTTTCTGACGAGATTTTCGCTCATTTAAACCACTGAGCAACATGGTATGGCCTCTGCGCACTAAGGTAAAACTCCTCAGTATAATAGCTTGGATTTTGATCTGACCCAAACGGGTCGGTCTGGTCAGAGGCAACGTCATTATACCTAAGGTTGTAAGGTCGTGCTTAACGGCTGCACCATCGCTCTCAAGCGTCACACCGTCATGCGTAACACGGTTGTACTGTAGCCCTCAAGAGGTTAAGTCCCTTCCTACCTATCTTTTTGTTTTAAAAAGGTTTCCCGTTTTCTCTGAAATTCTTTGATTATCTTCGTTCTTCACTCCTCTCTTTTCTATCTGTTTAACACTTTCCGTCTTTAAACTCAGGCTTGGCCTTGATTAAGAATTTCGTTAGAACGGAGCCATCGACGTAGGTAAATAACAACAATAAATGCCATAATTCTTTTAAGATAATCCACAATTATGGTTTCTGTACGCTGCTCTAAACATATACAGGGTGATCCAAAAGTAACTGTGCACCTACCGTAGACGAGGAAAATTTTCAGTCTCTGTACATTAATACAAATACATTCACCATGATAACTTGAGCTACAGCAAGTGTTGGAAATACCATGTGCCTTTACACACACACACATCTACACGTCTTCTCTTGTTTGTAAAGACACGCGACAAATAAAAATCTGAGAGATGTTCATGATGGACTTTGTGATGGCTTTCTTCAGTTCGGGGGCGAGTGTGAGGATTGTGTTTGTAAACCGTGCCTTCCATTGCTCCCCACAGATAATATTCAGGAGGTGTTAGATCTGGCGACCGTAATGCCCAAATATCCTTTGAAATCATTTTGTCCCCGAACACATCGCGCAGTAGCTTTATGGAGACACGAGCATTGTGTGCTGTAGCACTGTCTTGCTGATAGCAGCCGCAGGCAATTTCGTCCACATTTAGATGTCCAAAGAATCACTTCACAGTAATCTTCCAGGTTGAGTGTGTCGCTGAAGAATACGGGGCACATCATGCGATGCACCACACACACAATGCTTCTGATCGTGTGATGGTGTCTCCATGCTCTCTTACGGATAAGTTGCCGACCAAACGCGGCTATTTGGGTTTTGACGTAACTGGATAAATGAAGCCACGTCTCAGTGGTGAAGAATGTGACGTCCACAATACCCCCTTCATTCGCAGTGATAAAGTCTTTAAACCGTCGACAATATTCAGTAATGAGACGGTTTCATAGTCTGTCGTACAGATGCGCAGAGACTTTTGGCTTATCCTGTATCTTATAGACACAAGTTATCTTAATTATCCAAGACATTCCTCTTAGAGTTTTATCTGGAAAAAAGGGGGTTTGTCCATATCTTCTGCAACTAGAAACGTGTGTTCGGATACTTTCCTCAGCACTGAACTTCACTACTGATTGAGTAAGATCCATGCAGCAAGATGATGCAAGACGTATTCCTCTGTTGTAACTTTAGAACTGCTCGGCTTATCTCTATCCCTTGTGGACTGACCCAATAACAACAACCCTTCAATCACCTTCACCTCTTCCCACATCAATCAGTTCAGCTCGATACACAAGTGAATTATTTTCTGTTAAAACCGTCTACGTTGTGGACACTTGGTCGACCGAGCCGTGAGAGAGGGAAGGGTAGTGATGGCCTCCACCTAATGTTCTACGTGTACTATTTTGTTGTTTTACTATAAACTGAGACAGGAATCTATCTATCTATCTATCTATCTATCTATCTATCTATCTATCTATCTATCTATCAATCTATATATACATATATATATATATATATATATATATATATATATATATATATATATATATATATATATATATAGTACAAACACTAAATGCCCTGGTATTATCTTTATTTTTGGCTTAAGGATCTTATCTCGGTTCAATCTGAAAGCTCTCACACACTTTAAGACCATGGGATCAAGCTCTCGTATCTACAGAATATCCGACGAAGCAGATAAATTTTGCGTCAGTTCAGAGTGTTGACATCCAAGGGCAGCGGTGAGGGGCTTCCTCCAGGCCATGGAAGATCACACAGTCATCCATAATACAATACGACCATGGGTGGTACGCTGCTGGGAGGAGCTGAGCAGGGCAGGCAAGGTGTGCCTTCGATCGCCAAGGATTTTGAAAGCCTAATTTGTTGACACCTTCCTTCATATCACATCTGCCAATGTGAAGAACTTATTATGATATCACTAGTAACGTGTGTGGAAAGAAAGATATATATATTTTCTCTTTTAGTATGGAGGTTCCAGTCACGGACGAAAGTCTACATCAAGGCAGAGCCTTAACTGAAATATATATATGGTTATGAGAGGGAAGAAGAAGAGACAAGGGAAAGTATTTACAAACTCTGGAGGAAGCGAAAAACCTGCCTCTTAAAATGTGCCAGGTCATAGCTATTGGGAAAGACATGAGAAGGTAGAGAGTTTATATATATATATATATATATATATATATATATATATATATATATATATATATATATATATATATATATAGTTACTATACCTACCTACTGTTTAGCTAGCTGTGATAATGTTATCTAGAAAGAAATCGTTGATGATATTGACTGGAGGAGATGAGAAGCTGTGTTTCCTCTTACCTGCCACTATGATGAAGGAGTTAAACAATTGGAAAATGGCTATCCATATAATTTTCATTTCCACATTTTTTTTCGAAGTGGCACACCACCAGGTGACCCACTGTAATTGTAGAAAATTCTTCATGGTGTCTGTTACAGTAAATTAGTAACAGTGTTTAGCTCTAAGGAGGCCTTAAACCCCTTACCTACCCCTCTTTTACAAAAAAAAAGAGAAGATTGTAAACTCTGGGCCACAGAAACTGTCCATGCCTGAAGGTGGGCTAATTTTCTGCTCAAATACAATATGTAGTTTCACTCACAAAGTTCACATGAGCATAATTTCATCCTGCGAAACAGAGCTTAAAAATTCTATGATAGACGAACCGAGTACACAAGCTTAAATTCATATGACTATTAGAAAGAGAATTTGACAAGAGAAAGTTACAGACTAGGAAAAGCATTCAAATAAATATTCTCACAAGGTCTGTAGATGATGTTCTTGAATTCAAACGTGATTCAAGACTTCGTCAAAGCAGTTGAGTATCACTAAGCTGCTTTGGTCGCATCTCCTCTGTACGTCCGCACGCACCAGAGTAGCACTTCCTGAGACGAAACTAAAACCAATTCTCATATGTAGCCGAAGGGAACGCGTCAGCCAATGTCCATAAAGACTTCTAGATACATTCGTCTCGAAAACAATTCGTGGAGAAAAAGACTTAATTTAAAAGAGCTAACTGACGTGTGTGTATATAAAGACTACCCGTAGGTAGATAGGTAGTCTCTCTCTCTCTCTCTCTCTCTCTCTCTCTCTCTCTCTCTCTCTCTCTCTCTCTCTCTCTCTCTCTCTCTCATGTTCGCCTTGACAGATATGATATACAAGCATAAAGGAATATTTGTTTGATTGATCACGACCTTTATATCATAAAGTTCAAGATCTATCAAACAAATATTCCTTCAACCTCGTGTATCATATCTGTCAAGGAGAACACGAGAGAGAGAGAGAGAGAGAGAGAGAGAGAGAGAGAGAGAGAGAGAGAGAGAGAGAGAGAGAGAGAGAGAGAGAGAGAGAGACTACCTATCTACCCACGAGTACAGAAGGCGAAATTTTGTTACAAGGCTGACCCGGGAATTTGGGAGTCACTACGGAAGTGGATACGGAGAGAGAGAGACAGAAGCACTGGAAAGGGAAGGACAGTCGGGAGCGGAGGAGTGGAGAAAGAAAGATAAGGAAGGAGGGAAGACATAATTACCAGTTGGTTACGTGATTGGTGATTTCTTAAGACGCTTAAAAGACCACAACGTTCCAGGCTGGTCTATGGTGGTGTTCCAGGACCGACGGACCTCTTGGGTCTCTTGTACTTCCTGGAACACGACGGCACGACAACTGAGAACGACGATACTACCGTTGAGCACGACGATATGACGCATGAACACGTCTATGACCTGACCCTTATCAAGAGGTCGGGTCAAAGACGTGGCCATTACATCCAAGGATCGTACCGCAGTACTATACAGTCGTACCGTCGCGCTATAGGGTCGCACCGTCGCGATCTAATGTCGCATCGTCGTGCTCTAGGGTCGCGCCGTCGTGTTCTAAAGTCGTACCGTCAGGTTCCAGAGTCGTACCATCGTGCTCAAGGGTCGTACCACCATCGTGTCCAAGGGTCGTACCGTCATGCTCTCAGGTCGTACCATCACCGTGCTGCTTGAGGGATATTAAAGCTGGTAGAAAAAAAAAGAATATTGAGAATATCGTAGGTTTGTATCGCGAGTATTGAACATTGTGAATAATGCCCACTGATCGAACCGCTTAATGTGAGAGCCCACCATGCTGTGGGTGCACGGGACGTGTGGCTCGGGGAAATTATGTCTTCTCCATCCGTACAAAAGGGCGACATTTCTACGAGCCCAGGAAATAGGCCAAAGTTTCAAGGTGCGCTGGTCTTGGGTGTTCCGGGCGAGATGGTAATATTTTCCTTTGGGTATTATTCTATTTTGTTTATTTACCATCTTTTTATCCTACGAGATGCAGACGCGGTACTGTTAGCCTTTTATCGGCGGCGGAGGAGGAGGAGGAGGAGGAGGAGGAGGAGGAGGTGGAGGCTGCCGGTGGGAAGATCATTTTTTTACGGCGTACCGAATGGGCGTTTAAAAAGGAGAAAAAGAAAAAATATATAGCATGGAATACAGCATAGGGAAATGGAATCATTTTTCCTCGAAAATGGAGGGTGGCGGTGGTGGGAGGAGGTGGTAGTGATGGTGGTAGTGATGGTGGTAGTGATGGTGGTAGTGATGGTGGTAGTGATGGTGGTAGTGATGGTGGTAGTGATGGTGGTAGTGATGGTGGTAGTGATGGTGGTAGTGATGGTGGTAGTGATGGTGGTAGTGATGGTGGTAGTGATGGTGGTAGGCTTGATGGTGGTAGTGATGGTGGTGGTAGGCAGGAAGGGTAGTTGGTGCTGGTGGTGGTAGGGAGGATGGTAGAAAGGATGATGGAAGTGTTGATGGAGGTACACCTTATGGAGGCAGGGGGGGGGGGGGTTTGCTGGCAGGGTGGTGGTAGGGAGCAGCAGTGGTCAGGGTGGTGATGGTAAGGGTAATATCAGGTGGTAGGCTGGTTGGTAGTGGTGGGAGTTATAGAGGCAGAGAGGTGATGGAGAGGGTGGGTGAGGGATGGGCGAAGGGTGGGCAAGCAATGGGTGAGGGGCAGACGGAAGGGACGTGTGGATGAAGTTTCAAGAGGGAGGTGCGACAAGGACGAGGGAAGGCGGTGAACCAAGGGTGGCGGGATAGGAGGAAGGGAAAGATAGAGGGTGAGCAAGGGGCGGGAGGTAAAGGGAGATTGCAAGGGTTGAGGGAAAGAGCGAGTCAGAGATAAGGGAGGCGGGGTTGGTGGGGGGGGGGGGGGCTTCATCGTCACGCCGGGGACTAGCCCTCCACACAACGCGTGCTGGGGCAGGGGTTTACTAGCCCTTCAAATGACGTGCTACACACGGAACCTGAAGTGACATAAGGACGCACGGGCTTCGTTTTCTGTGAGGATAGTCATTGTTCATGCAGTCTAGGATGAGTAACTAATTTGTTGACTGACTTGGTTGATTCACGGACTGACTGAGTAAAAATCTGATTAATCGGTGTAATATCAGACTGACTGACTGACTGGTTGATGGACTCGTTGACCAACAGTCTAGCTGATGGACAGCTGTGTAAACTGAAGAAAAAAAGATATATTTCATACACTGAAAAAGTGACTGATGAATCAGTTGACTGACTGATGAACTAAGTCACCAACCGTGGCACTCAGCGTCTCATGTCATTTCAAATAACTGCTAACTGCGTGCTTGATCCACAATTTGCTGGGGAATTCATGAAAGTGGACTGGTATCTGATGACTGACTGAATGATCTAATCATGAACTGATGATCTGCACCACTAAATGCATGACCAATTGCGTGGGCATTCCACGGTGTCTATTGGCTACCCGAAGCACTTCATGGCTGACAACTGTCATTTCCTTAGAAATTGGTTTCTGTACTAACTCCATATGGAGAGAGAGAGAGAGAGAGAGAGAGAGAGAGAGAGAGAGAGAGAGAGAGAGAGAGAGAGAGAGAGAGACTTGTATATGAGGTACTGATTTTCTGTCATACGTGTCATCGCTAACTCGAAAGACTAACATATCATACGATGGTAAATGAACCCTCATAGCAACCAATAACCAGATACTATAATAAACCTAAATCTACAACTTAAACTACAGCCTCAGAAGTGCCATTTTAACCCTAAGATTTACACAAAGACACACACACACACACAAAAAGGAAATTCAGGGACATACAACAAAAAATGTTCAGATAGAAATATAAGCCAAAATTTAGAAATGCCGATATTCGTTAGCAACTGCACACGCAGAGCCATCTATCTTCCAGTGACGTGACGGTGTTAATTCCCACAGAATTTTATCGTAGGAATTTGAATTAATGAACCCTGGCCTCTCGCTACCCAGACGAAAGTGAGAGAGTTTCTCTTTGTCTTGCTGGATCAAGGTACATGATTTTGGTCCATATATCTATCTGTCTATCTATCTATCTACTTGATATATATATATATATATATATATATATATATATATATATATATATATATATATATATATATATATACATATATATATATATTTTCATCCCTGGGGATAGGGGATGAAGAATACTTCCCACGTATTCCCTGCGTGTCGTAGAAGGCGACTAAAAGGGGAGGGAGCGGGAGGCTGGAAATCCTCCCCTCTCGTTTTTTTTTTTTCTTTTTTTTAATTTTCCAAAAGAAGGAACAGAGGGGGCCAGGTGAGGATATTCCACAAAGGCCCAGTCCTCTGTTCTTAACGTTACCTCGCTAATGCGGGAAATGGCGGATAGTTTAAAAGAAAAAAAAAAGAATATATATATATATATATATATATATATATATATATATATATATATATATGATTTTTTCAATGCTTGATCGCCGTTCCTCGCGTTAGCGAGGTAGCACCAGGAACAGGCGAGGAAAGGCCGCATGTGCTCACTTCCATTTTCTAGCTGTCATGTGTAATGCACCAAAACCACAGCTCCCTTTCCACATCCAAGCGCCACAGATCTTTCCATGGTTTATCTCGGACGCTCTCTCTCTCTCTCTCTCTCTCTCTCTCTCTCTCTCTCTCTCTCTCTCTCTCTCTCTCGCTATCTATCTATCTATCTATCTATGGGGAGGGCGGGAGGAAGGGAAAATCGCACTTCAGTGAGAGTTCATATAATCTTTATAATACACAAGTTTCACGGGAGAAAACCGGCTGATCAGATGTAAACAATTCACAAAGGTTCAACACCCAACACCAGCACACAGGCTTGTATACCCTGTTACCGCCATGCCAGAGTAAACACCGGCCTGGCCGTTAAATGGAAAACGGGGGATGCCTTGTGGTTAAGGGGGTTATATGGGGGTGGTTGGCCAGGGTAGCGAGATACGTGTTCAACTACTCTTATTATGTTATCTTGTCTTGATTATTCTTTCGTAATGATTTGGTTGATAACGGATACAATGTGACTGGGTTGATAAGGTCTTCCCGCTTGTATGGCGAGTTTTTCAACGTTCGAACACGACCCTTGAGCACGACCGTACCATCACCATTTGAGGCGAAGTTACGACCTTTGAGAATGACACTACGACCCTTGGGTATGAGGATCTGGCCTTCAACATAATCCTTAAGGGTCAGGTCAGAGGCCGAGCCACCATACCCGTACCCAAGGGTCGTACCAGGGTGCTCCAGGGTCGTTACGCCGTCTTTATGGGGTCAATTGGTGAAAGATATATTTTCCTAAGATTGTGTGTGCATGAAAACGGAGATATGGTTGACAGACAAATGTTTATTTTGACGATAATGGAAAGACACGAATGGCTGAATACACAATGGGAGGGAGATAATGAAGCGAATGATCATAATGGAAATGCATTCATGTACTTAGCTGATCATGAGGGAAGGACTGTTTTGGTGAGTGCTGCTCCAGCCAGACGGAAAGTTAAGTAGCGATGATTCTGGGTAAAAAGATACAACAGATGATAGGACGGATATTACAAGTGATCAGCAGTAAGAGAGAAAGACTGACAGATAATAAATGACAGCAAGAAAAAGATGGATTGAAAATAGGTAATCATGGCTAAGGTTAAAGACAGACAATGGAAAGTTGATACACGTTAGAACAAAAAAAGAATGAATGAATGAATGAATGTATATATATATATATATATATATATATATATATATATATATATATATATATATATATATATATATATATATATACATATATATATTGTTTGCATGTGTGTGTGTGTGTGTGTGTGTGTGTGTGTGTGTGTGTGTCAGAGGTGGAGGGAGCGAGGAGTATTGTGAGACCAAATTGGAGGTGGAAGGATGGAGTGAAAAAGATTTTGAGCGATCGGGGCCTGAACATACAGGAGGGTGAAAGGCGTGCAAGGAATAGAGTGAATCGGAACGATGTGGTATACCAGGGTGGACGTGTTGTCAAAGGGTAGAACCAGGGCATGTGAAGCGTCTGGGGTAAACCATGGGAAGTTTTGTGGGGCCTGGATGTGGGAAGGGAGCTGTGGTCTCGGTGCATTATACATGACAGCTAGAGACTGAGTGTGAACGAATGTGGCCTTTGTTGTCTTTTCCTAGCGCTGCCTCGGACGCGCGCGGGGGGAGGGGGATGCCATTTCATGTGTGGCGGGGTGGTGACGAGAATGGATGAAGGCAGCATGTACATGTCTGTGTATGTATATGTATGTATGCGTTGAAATGTATAGGTACATATGTATATGTGCGTGTGTGGGCGTTTATGTTTATACATGTGTATGTGGGTGGGTTGGGCCATTCTTTCTTCTGTTTCCTCACAGTTCTGATGGATATATCTTACCGTCTGTCCTCGCTCATCCTCTCCATACGTCTAAACCATTTCAGCACCAGCTACTACGTGAGCTGGATACATGAAAGTAATATGATACCTACCTTTGTAATCAATCATTGGACAACGAAGATTAACAGAATACTGAGAGATGCCGTCGACAGTCGAATATGTAGATTAATGATAATCATGATTAACGAAAGAACTAATCATTATCACAATATAACAGTACAGTAGAAAGCTCAGTAGTATCAATACTTGGCGTAAATCTATACGTAAACTGTACCCTTAGTATCAAAGCCCTAACCCCAGGTGAAACCAAAACAACCGAGTACTAATTTTGGTGTTCTATCAATCGTGAGGTGTTCGAGAGCACCTCAGAGCGTCTTCGATCCACTCGCCTGTTAGTCTTGGCAAACAGGAGTTAAAATGTCAAGGTGATACGAAGATAGATAGATAGATAGATAGATAGATAGATAGAGAGAGAGAGAGAGAGAGAGAGAGAGAGAGAGAGAGAGAGAGAGAGAGAGAGAGAGAGAGAGAGAGAGAGAGAGAGAGAGAGATCTTCCTAATACAACTAGATTTTCTTATGATCGCCGGGTTAGGGCTTAATGCATTTCGCAGAAAATACAGAGCTACGATGAACGAGTCGTGTAAGTTACATGCTGTCAAGTGTTATGTGAAAGCTGGAGGGACTGTAAGGTCGTGGAGTGAACCTCAGAAGCCCACATATGGGTGAGCCAGATAAAAAAGAAAAAAAAAAGACGGCACCCTGGGCCAAAGGAGTGATACCTGACAACCACTGAAGTGCTGGCTCACTGCGCTACTGATCGTATACCTCCCTGGTAGATAGGGAAGATAGAGACAGAGGAATACTTACCTATGACGATATCTAGCCAGAATGGCTGGGCTAGCACGAAGCGCTCATTACACGTCTTCCTTGATGTATAACACTATCCTCCTCACCTGCATTACACAATTATTGATGCCTGGCTCATCTGAAATGGTCTTCAACCATTCTCAGTATCGACGGTGCTGAATCCTTTAAGTATCTTAGAATATTCTATCAATTTAAGTTAGCCTCAGAGACACCTCTTGCTTAGAAGGAACAAGCTTAATTCTCGCAGCCTGTCCTCATATGGTTTGGTACGCAAGGAAAGAACTTCTTCGCTGTATTTCTTCGAGTTTAAGGATATCCTTCCTAAAGTGGGGAGCCCAAAGCTGTACTGCATATTCGAGGTGTGGTCTAACTAGACTTAGGTATAGTGGCAATATCACATCCTTGCTTTTGTATGTAAAGTTTCTGTCAATAAATCTTATCTGTTATCTTGGCTGCTTCATTACGCTGTTGGGGGAATTTGAAGCTGTTGGAGACTATGATCCCTAGATACCTCAGACACAAGGGGCATCCTTTATCATGTGGGCCATCAGTTCAGGAAGAGGTTTCCTACTCGCAACAGCTAACATTTATTGATGTTAAATGGTATTCACCATTTTCTAGACCACTTAGCGATTTTATCTAGATCTCTTTGTAATCTGAGCTTATCTTCTTCAGTCAATGTAACACTGCCGATAGTTGCATCATCTGCATATCTGGACAGTAAGTTATTCGTCCCTACATCAATATCAACGATCTTATCTAAATCCTCTTGTAATCTTAGCTGATCCTCTTCAGTTAATATGGCACCGCTGATCTTTGTGTAATCTGCAAATATGGACACTTAAGTTGTACAGCCCAGCGTCATTGTCATTAATATAAATAAATGAGATGTTTAATGCCCAGGAATGGTTCCCTGGAAGACCCCACAAGTAACAGGTGACCACGATGATGGTTCATTTGTTACGACTCTGCTTCTTATCACGGACTAGGCTTCTGCTCAGTTTCCTGTGCAACCAGTGATCCCCACGGCGCCGGATTTTATGCATCAATTTAATGTTGGGGAACTTTGTCTAATGTTTTCTGAAAGTCCAGAAATATAATATCCACTGCTTCTGTAAATCCAAGGAGGTTTGTATGGCATGATCTGTGCTTTCTATAACTATGCTGTGTATTGCTGGAAAGAGCTTTGTTCTAGATAGGACACGACTTTACCTCTAATAATCGACTCCAGAAGTTTACACATAATTCATGTGAGGCTAATAGGACAATAATTTCCAGGTATTTCACGGCATCCTTTTTTGAATATAGGCGTGACATCTGCCAGTCACCATTCCTGCGGGAGTATTCTACCCCGAAGAGATTTATTGAAAATATAGACCAACGGTTTGGCAATATCGTGTTTGACGTTTTTAATTACTCGTGGATGTAAACGATCATGATCTGGACTTTTATTCGTCTTCAACTTATGTGTTCATATTTCTCTAACTGTGATGGTCAATTCCGGTATTGTGTGAGTGCATTTATCACAGTCTCAGAACTTGTGTCGCTGCTGTCTAGTGTAAAAGTGAGAACTAAACAACTTGTTCAGGGATGTTGCTATGCTTTCATCATCCACAATGAGTCCCCATCTTAGCTTAATAAAGGTCCTTTCCCACTCCTTATATGTTTCTTATCACTGATACATCTACAAAATCCTGTGGGATTTCTATTACTATCTCTTGCAATTCCACTTCATCCTCTCTTTTGGTTTGCTTGATAAGTCTTTTGATGTCTCTCCTAAATGTGTTATACTGCGTTGCAATATTTAGGTTATTGTCTGATTTCTTAAACTTGCACAGTTTTTTTGTGTCGTGTGGCTCTTGCAATATCTGGGAGTACCATTCATAGGAGAGAGAGAATGTGTCTTGGTGTATAAATTGACGCTTAAAACTGGCTCATAATTCCTCTGGGCATAATTCCTCTGACCCTAAACTTGTGATGGTCACAAGTGCCAAGATGTACACTGACACGGTATGAGTTACTAAGAACGCATGGAATGCAAGAACTAAATCCAGTATATTAGCTCTCTCGTCGGTTATGTGACGGTTTGGCAGAGGAAATTATCTTCGACGGTTAATAAGTCCAACAGATTCACTATTTACACCTCATATAATCACCAGAATGATCCAGTCTTGATCCTGTATTGCTCATTGTAAACTCTCGTACGTGAAAGTGTCAGTATCTGCTGACTGACTTGGGTGTCATAATGTATGTACAAGATGTTTATGTAAAGTTTGGAAGATTCTGTGCTAATCTGAGCACACGAGTGTTCAACAGCAGATGTTATAGTCTGAATTTTGATGGGGTTTAGGTAAGATTTTAGTAACATACAGTGCAGTTCCGCCTCCTCGACCGTCTCTATCCCTTACAAATAATGTATAGTTTGGCAAATGTTACTCGCTAATCAGATCGTTGTTTTTCGTGTTCAGAAATGTTTGTTAATCCCATGACATCGACGTGTTTTGTGTTTACCAAGCAACGCAGTTCAGCTATTTTGTTTAGGATGAATCTTGTATTCTCGTAAAGTCCATTTACTCTCTTCGTGTGATCACTGGACGAGGCTGGTGGTGTGATTTGATGACCAGGTGCTTCTAAACCGAGGTGTGACGAGCCCCCGTGACCCGGCCCCTGTCGTCACTGTGGGTAGGGAACTCTATCTGACTCCCTCCACGTGACATGACCTCTACTGCCTGTACCATGTGATCGACACACAGACCTCTGTTAGGCCTTAACAGTAATGTTTACCTTGCACATGTAAGGCAATTTGATCTTTGATTCACACAGTAAAGAGTTCTGTTCCTATATTGCTGAGGTGAACGCCTTCTCTGTTATATAATCCCCTACCTTCTATGAAGTCGAACCACAGGTCTACAAAGCCGATGTTAGAATCTATGCACAGGCGTTTCAGTCTCTCATTTACACCACTATTTTGTCTGTGGGGAGAGCCAACTATAACAGTCAGCCAGTCAGCCCGTTATAATCTTTGACGATAACTTCTACCTTTGTAATGTTAGGGTAAGTGTCATTAACGTCTTTAATGTCGTTAATGTCCTTAATCTTCTGTTTAATGTGGGAAATTCAGGCATCAGGGTAAAGATGGACCGCACTTTTAGCTCTCGAATTCATCGTCTTGTGTTTAACCAGATTTCTAACCAAAGATTTTCCAAGGATCATGGAACAGTCGTCGTTGCTCTTTTCTTGCAAGTCGCTGAGCACTGCACAGCCATTTTTCACGAGTGAGGTTCATGGGGGCTGGAGGGGTGAAGGGGAGGTGGTCCCATGAGGAAGGGGGAGGGGAACGGCTGCACGTGTGGTTGAGGTGTGACGTGTACCTGAAGGAGGTCATGGAATTATGGCGAGGGAGGGGCTGTAGTGGAAGACCGGGACTGGGGGGCTTGGATGAGGGTGAGAGGGTTTGGATAGGGAGGAAGGGAGGTGAGAGGAAGTAGCAGCACGAGGGGGCTGAGGGATAGGGTAAACATATTGAGGTTCAGGAGGCTTGTGAGGGTATAGTCTGTGGGTGGGGTGGGGTGGAGGGGTTGCCAAGCGGTGGAAAGGAAGGGGGAGGGGGGGTAGAGGGCGGTGACCGGGTATTGGAGGGCAGATGGTGCGAGGAGGATGGTCGGGAGGGACGGGTGGACCACGATGACGAGGAGCAGTAGACGCTGGAGCGGGGGTAGTGTGGGTAAGGTCATGGGTGCGCCATTTTCAAACGCTGCATCTCGTCCCTAAGTATTACATTTTTCGCCGTTAAGGCTTTCAACGCTGCCGTAAACATCACTTACATTGCTTTGTTTAATCTTATGTTGGAGAGAGAGAGAGAGAGAGAGAGAGAGAGAGAGAGAGAGAGAGAGAGAGAGAGAGAGAGAGAGAGAGAGAGAGTCTGTAGACAAAAATGAGAAGTGGCTAAAGGAACCACTTGGAAAATTGGACATTTATAGATACTAAATCATGCATTACTTACTGGATCTGAACAGAATTGGGTCGTGGGTAGAAGACTGCAGAGAACATGCAGATTTATCTATATATCAGCAGGTGATAGTTAGAAAGGTATTCAAAGAAAACTAGATGTTAGACTAAACAGATACAGGTATGCACTAGATGCAAATCTGCCAACCAAACTAGAAGTTATATACAGATGATCAAATATGGGCGACAAAAGACTATCTAGAGGATTAAAGGTTTCATCTAGAAAAAATTGGGTTTCGCCTAGAAAGCCCTTTAGGACGAGTGCTCCGTCTAGATATAAACAAACCTTTAGTAAGCTATTAGAACAATGACAGTCTACAGTAAACTAGGTATTCCCTACAACACTGCGTCTAGACCTCCTTCTGAGTACTGGTTAGCGCTCTTGACCGTGATGCATTCGCGGGTCGCCCAGGATCAACCCTGCACAGGATCACATCCTCGTCGCAGCAGTCGGTACGCGGTCAGTAAACTGGGTACCTGGCTGAGGTTAATGATATATATATATCATACTTAGTCGCTGTCTCACGCGTTAGCGAGGTAGCGCATGGAAACAGACGAAAGAAATGGCCCAACTCACCCATATACACATGTATATACATAAACGCCTAAACACGCACATACACATACCTATACATTTCAACGTATATATATATATATATATATATATATATATATATATATATATATATATATATATATATACATACATTAAATAACCTTACCAACCAGTCAACAATACAGTCACCCCCTTTTTTAATAAATTCCACTGCAATACCATCCAAACCTGCTGCCTTGCCGGCTTTCATCTTCCGCAAAGCTTTTACTACCTCTTCTCTGTTTACCAAATCATTTTCCCTAACCCTCTCACTTTGCACACCACCTCGACCAAAACACCCTATATCTGCCACTCTGTCATCAGACACATTCAACAAACCTTCAAAATACTCATTCCATCTCCTTCTCACATCACCACTACTTGTTATCACCTCCCCATTTACGCCCTTCACTGAAGTTCCCATTTGCTCCCTTGTCTTACGCACCCTATTTACCTCCTTCCAGAACATCTTTTTATTCTCCCTAAAATTTACTGATAGTCTCTCACCCCAACTCTCATTTGCCCTTTTTTTCACCTCTTGCACCTTTCTCTTGACCTCCTGTCTCTTTCTTTTATACTTCTCCCACTCAATTGCATTTTTTCCCTGCAAAAATCGTCCAAATGTATGTATGTATGACTCATGGTGAGGTGCCTGAGGATTGGCGGAATGCGTGCATAGTGCCATTGTACAAAGGCAAAGGGGATAAGAGTGAGTGCTCAAATTACAGAGGTATAAGTTTGTTGAGTATTCCTGGTAAACTATATGGGAGGGTATTGATTGAGAGGGTGAAGGCATGTACAGAGCATCAGATTGGGGAAGAGCAGTGCGGTTTCAGAAGTGGTAGAGGATGTGTGGATCAGGTGTTTGCTTTGAAGAATGTATGTGAGAAATACTTAGAAAAGCAAATGGATTTGTATGTAGCATTTATGGATCTGGAGAAGGCATATGATAGAGTTGATAGAGATGCTCTGTGGAAGGTATTAAGAATATATGGTGTGGGAGGCAAGTTGTTAGAAGCAGTGAAAAGTTTTTATCGAGGATGTAAGGCATGTGTACGTGTAGGAAGAGAGGAAAGTGATTGGTTCTCAGTGAATGTAGGTTTGCGGCAGGGGTGTGTGATGTCTCCATGGTTGTTTAATTTGTTTATGGATGGGGTTGTTAGGGAGGTAAATGCAAGAGTCCTGGAAAGAGGGGCAAGTATGAAGTCTGTTGTGGATGAGAGAGCTTGGGAAGTGAGTCAGTTGTTGTTCGCTGATGATACAGCGCTGGTGGCTGATTCATGTGAGAAACTGCAGAAGCTGGTGACTGAGTTTGGTAAAGTGTGTGGAAGAAGAAAGTTAAGAGTAAATGTGAATAAGAGCAAGGTTATTAGGTACAGTAGGGTTGAGGGTCAAGTCAATTGGGAGGTGAGTTTGAATGGAGAAAAACTGGAGGAAGTGAAGTGTTTTAGATATCTGGGAGTGGATCTGTCAGCGGATGGAACCATGGAAGCGGAAGTAGATCATAGGGTGGGGGAGGGGGCGAAAATTTTGGGAGCCTTGAAAAATGTGTGGAAGTCGAGAACATTATCTCGGAAAGCAAAAATGGGTATGTTTGAAGGAATAGTGGTTCCAACAATGTTGTATGGTTGCGAGGCGTGGGCTATGGATAGAGTGGTGCGCAGGAGGATGGATGTGCTGGAAATGAGATGTTTGAGGACAATGTGTGGTGTGAGGTGGTTTGATCGAGTAAGTAACGTAAGGGTAAGAGAGATGTGTGGAAATAAAAAGAGCGTGGTTGAGAGAGCAGAAGAGGGTGTTTTGAAATGGTTTGGGCACATGGAGAGAATGAGTGAGGAAAGATTGACCAAGAGGATATATGTGTCGGAGGTGGAGGGAACGAGGAGAAGAGGGAGACCAAATTGGAGGTGGAAAGATGGAGTGAAAAAGATTTTGTGTGATCGGGGCCTGAACATGCAGGAGGGTGAAAGGAGGGCAAGGAATAGAGTGAATTGGAGCGATGTGGTATACAGGGGTTGACGTGCTGTCAGTGGATTGAATCAAGGCATGTGAAGCGTCTGGGGTAAACCATGGAAAGCTGTGTAGGTATGTATATTTGCGTGTGTGGACGTGTGTATGTACGTGTGTATGGGGGTTGGGCCATTTCTTTCGTCTGTTTCCTCGCGCTACCTCGCAAACGCGGGAGACAGCGACAAAGTATAAAAAAAAAAAAAAAAAAAAAAATATATATATATATATATATATATATATATATATATATATATATTTTTTTTTTTTTTTTTCATACGATTCGCCATTTCCCGCATTTGCGAGGTAGCATTAAGAACAGAGGACTGGGCCTTAGAGGGAAAATCCTCACCTGGCCCCCTTCTCTGTTCCCTTCTTTTGGAAAATTAAAAAAAAACGAGAGGGGAGGATTTCCAGCCACCCGCTCCCTCCCCTTTTAGTCGCCTTCTACGACACGCAGGGAATACGTGGGAAGTATTCTTTCTCCCCTATCCCCAGGGATAGATGGAGAAGATGGAGTGAAAAAGATTTTGAGTGATCGGGCCTGAACATGCAGGAGGGTGAAAGTCGTGCAAGGAATATATATATATTGACAAACAGGATATATGTGTCAGAGGTGGAGGGAACGAGGAGAAGTGGGAGACCAAATTGGAGGTGGGAAGATGGAGTGAAAAAGATTTTGAGTGATCGGGCCTGAACATGCAGGAGGGTGAAAGTCGTGCAAGGAATACAGTGAACTGGAACGATGTGGTATATCGGGGTCGACGTGCTGTCAATGGATTGAACCAGGGCATGTGAAGCGTCTGGGGTAAACCATGGAAAGTTTTGTGGGGCCTGGATGTGGAAAGGGAGCTGTGGTTTCGGTGCATTATACATGACAGCTAGAGACTGAGTGTGAACGAATGTAGCCTTTGTTGTCTCTTCCTTGCGCCACCTCGCGCACATGCGTTGGGAGGGGGTGGCGACTGGAATGAATAAGGGCAGACAGTATGAATCATGTACATGTGTATATATGTATATGTCTGTGTGTGTATATATATGTATACGTTGAGATGTATAGATATGTATATGTGCTGTGTGTGGGCGTGCATGTATATACATGTGTATGTGGGTGGGTTGGGCCATTCTTTCGTCTGTTTCCTTGAGCTACCTTGCTAACGTGGGAGACAGCGACAAAGTTTAATAGATATAAACATAGATGTATTGTAAATGAGATAGCCATGATTAGGGTATTCAGTTTCCCATGCTGCCTTCGTTGAAAAATTAATAAAAAAAAAAAGTTAGACTATAGAGATAAGTGATAGTTCATGTAGACAAGATGAAGTATTTTCTACAATATCCTCGGGGATGTACGTCATGAGCATAAACTGGTTTGTAAACTGTAAATAACAACATAAACTGGTTTGTAAACTGTAAATAACAACAACAGTTTGGTTGATCAAACTGACGATATGGCAACATGGCCAGTGACTGATCTTGGAAACAGAATAGACAACAGCTGCACTGAGAGGCAAGAATTAAGAAACTCAATCACCATTTTCATAATATTTTTACTCTAGATTTACGGTAGTTTAAAAACATCGCAGTCTTTCAAAATTTGCTCAAAGGTCACACGTTTTACAGCTCATGTGTCAACACCGACAGCAAGAAAAACTGCCAAATTTCTCTTACCTCTGAATTTTGCAATGTAAATCATTGATCTGCTTTCAAATCATTCTCTCTCTCTCTCTCTCTCTCTCTCTCTCTCTCCGTTACACGCGTACGGCAGTGCCATAATTATAATAGAAAACTTGTATGATCAGGAATACAGGTGCTGAATATTTGCTGGAACTTCTGATTCCATGATGATATATGAGTGGTGGAAGCCCACTGGGAGGGTTGGTGGAGTACTGTGTGGTTCACAATTAGCAGCTGATACTCGAATATTCTGTAACGAACTGGGATTGCAAAGTTCGTCTCCGAGACGTGAAAAGTTGGGCAGGGGAACCAAGTAATTCTGTGGGAAGCTGAAGCGCGTTCATCAGTATCCATATGTATATGAAGTTACATGATCGTATATATATATATATATATATATATATATATATATATATATATATATATATATATATATATATATATATATATACAGTGGCTGAAAATTTAATTCGGGTGTAAAAAATTAACAAAGTTGTGGACACATACACGTTCGTAGATACGGACGTGAACAATAGCCCTTTCTCCTTACCAGGTAAAATCTAACCCCACCGAGATATCCCTGCTTCATGACAGCTTCACTATCCTTCAGCAGAGGCAAGTTTAGGGAGAAAATGGCAGAATAATGAAGTATAACTTGGATAAAACCTTCCATTACCGTCTCGTTGACTTCCAGTGGAGTGGAGCAACCCTCTAATAATCATGCTGCAGTAGGTGGTATTGCCGTCCGCACTATCTCTCAAATCGCCATTGCAACTCTCGTTTTCGTCCACTGCAGAAGCCACCAGCGAACTGGTGGCTGAAGTGCTACTAAAAGCTCTGCTGAGAACTCCAGACGACAATGATACTCATTTCATTTTTAGACCTGGAACTTGGGGGTAACTGTACAGAGAACCCATCCAGGTTCACGCCTCACATGCAAAACCACTCAGATAAACCAGTCGTGCTGAGAAGGGCGTCCTCCACACTGGGACTAAATCACGACTCGCATGACGAAGGCCCACCTCCACTGTGTATAATAGTGTAGGAAACTTCCTACTCAGTTCATAAATCTTTCTTTCGAGGTCGTCTTGACCCCACATGCTCTCCTCACCAGTATAACCCCTTCGCCTTATTGCCGCTGCAAGAGGTCTGTTGAACGGCGCGCCAGACATAGTGGGATTAATGACATCATTTCCAGAAGTCTTACTTCTGCCACTTGTCCAGGAGGGAGACAACCCCAGGTCCTCAGGCCTAATGGAAGTGGCAAGTGGCCAGACGGTGTAAACATAATCTCCTGGGAAGAGGAGGAGGAAGAGGAGCATGAGAAGGGGGAGGAGGTAGAGGAGGAGGCTGGTGTGACACTATAGATGTGCTTCCACATAGGCTGAAACTGATGCTGCAGACTTTAGGGGACAGGAGAGGCGTCCAGAATATAAGATCCCGCACTAAAAAGATCCTCTTGTTTCAACTGCTTTGTAAAGGATGGAACCTTGAAGGGGAGCGAATGTTCTTCCGTTTCTTAATGACCTTTGCTCCCTGCTCGTCCGGTCCACCAAATCTGAGATAACAGAAGCATTTGGGTCCCAGGCGTCTCTCTGGATAATAAGTGTGAGTCATGTGAAGCCATTAATCTTTGTCTAATAAGTTTGAGTAAATCAGTTCATTAATTCCACACAACGTTAATGACTTAATCACTAAATAATATCAATGCATTAGTTGGGGAAAATATTAGTGTGTTAATCCCTTAAAAGGTCAGTTCATTACGTATATCAACTGATTAATTTCCAAGATATGTCAAATGCATTAATCCCTCAATAATATCACTTCCTTAAGCCCTAAGCATTTCAGTAAATTAATTGCGTCGTTATGTCAATGAAATAAGAGCTAGAAAATTCATTCATTAATCTCAAATTAATATGCTTCCATTGATATCTAAGTTATAATCATTACAGTTTCAAAGATGTCAGTACATCAATCGAAGGACATCATCGGCGCGGTGATGTTTCTTAATATGTAGTCTTAATATAATTCAGACTCGGTCACCATTTTCTCATCAGTGTCGTATTTCTCACTACAGTTGGTCGATGCTAAGTGAATGCTGACTCCTCCTCCCTCAGCCTCAGTGGTGACCATACTCTCCCTCGGCCATTGTAGGTAACCCTCCCGTCCCTCAGCTAAAGTGTTGACCCTCCCTCCCACATCTCGGCCAGAGTGGTGAAACTTCCTACTTCGACCAATGTTGACCTAATCCCTTGGCTAAAGTTGACCCACTCCCTCAGCGGAGTGTTGACCCTTTCCTCCCTCGGTCTAGTGTTGACCCACTAGCCTCAGTTAGTGTTAACCCAACCCCCTCAGCCACTGACCCTACTTCTCGACCAGAGTATTGACCCTCCCTCTGGGCCACAACTTCCTGGAGAAATAAATCTGTTCTTATCACTGCGACAATGAACATCTCCGCTCTATCAAAAGCTGAACGTTTTTCACACTACAGCGTCTCTCATCTACGTCTGCGTCGAGTTCTGTGGTCTTACTGTAGCGCTAAAGGATTGCATCGTCGTGCTCAGGTGTCGTTACCGTCTTGCTTAAGGATTCTGACGTCGTGTTCAAGGGTCACACTATCGTGTTCAAGAGTCGTACCGTCGCATACTCACGGGTCGTACAGTCGCATTCATGGTTCGTAGTGTCGCACTCGTGGGTCGTACCGTCGTGCTCAAAGGTGCATCAAAGTCATTATGTGTACTGCGATCCTTTTAAAGGTATCGTAATACCATTTCTCTCAATAATGTTTTGAAAACTCAGCACACGCGTTAGGGAGGTAGTGCAAGGAAACAGACGTAAGAAATGGCCCAACCCACCCACATACACATGTGTATACATACACGTCCACACACGCAAATATACATACCTATACATCTCAACGTATACATATATATATATATATATATATATATATATATATATATATATATATATATATATATATATATATATATATATATATATATATTTATATATATATATATATATATATATATATATATATATATATATATATATATATATACACACAGACATATACATATATACACATGTACATAATTCATACTGTCTGCCTTTATTCATTTCCATCGCCATCTCGCCACACATGAAATAACAACCTCCTCCCCCCTCACGTGTGCGAGGTAGCGCTAGGAAAAGACAACAAAGGCCCCATTCGTTCACACTCAGTCTCTAGCTGTTATGTAATAACACCGAAACCATAGCTCCCTTTCCACATCCAGGCCCCACAGAACTTTCAATGGTTTATCCCAGACGCTTCACATACCCTGGTTCAATCCACTGACAGCACGTAGACCCCGGTATACCACATCGTTCCAATTCACTCTATTCCTTGCACGCCTTTCACCCTCCTGTATGTTCAAGCCCCGATCACTCAAAATCTTTTTCACTCCATCTTTCCACCTCCAATTTGGTCTCCCACTTCTCGTTCCATCCTCCTCTGACACATATATCCTCTTGGTCAATCTTTCCTCACTCATTCTCTCCATGTGACCAGACCATTTCAAAACACCCTCTTCTGCTCTCTCATCCACACTCTTTTTATTACCACACATCTCTCTTACCCTATTATTACTTACTCGATCAAACAACCTCACACCACATAATGCCCTCAAACATCTCATTTCCAGCACATCCACCCTCTTCCGCACAACTCTATCTATAGCCCACGCCTCGGAACCATATAACATTATTGAAACCACTATTCCTTCAAACATACACATTTTTGCTTTTCGAGATAATGTTTTCGACTTCCACACGTTCTTCAACGCTCCCAGAACTTTCACTCCCTCCCCCACCCTATGATTCACTTCAGCTTCTATGGTTCCATCCGCTGCCAGATCCACTCTCACATATCTAAAACACTTCACTTCCTCCAGTTTTTCTCCATTCAATTAACTTGTCCCTCAACCCTACTGTACCTAATAACCTTGCTCTTATTCACATTTACTCTCAGGTTTCTTCTTTCACACACTTTACCAAACTCAGTCACCAGCTTCTGCAGTTTCTCACACGAATCAGCCACTAGCTCTGTATCATCAGCGAACAACAACTGACTCACTTCCCAAGCTCTCTCATCCACAACAGACTGCATACTTGCCCCTCTTTCCAAAACTCTTGCATTCACCTCCCTAACAACCCCATCCATAAACAAATTAAACAACCATGGAGACATCACACACCCCTGCCGCAAACCAACATTCACTGAGAACCTATTACTTTCCTCTCTTCCTACACGTACACATGCCTTACATCCTCGATAAAAACTTTTCACTGCATCTAACAACTTGCCTCCCACACCATATATTCTTAATGCCTTCCACAGAGCATCTCTATCAACTCTATCATATGCCTTCTCCAGATCCATAAATGCTACATACAAATCCATTTGCTTTTCTAAGTACTTTTCACATACATTCTTCAAAGCAAACACCTGATCCACACATCCTCTACCACTTCTGAAACCACACTGCTCTTCCCTAATTTGATGCTGCGTACATGCCTTCACCCTCTCAATCAATACCCTCCCATATAATTTACCAGGAATACTCAACAAACTTATACCTCTGTAATTTGAGCACTCACTTTTATCTCCTTTGCTTTTGTACAATGGCACTATGCAAGCATTCCGCCAATCCTCAGGCACCTCACCATGAGTCATACATACATTAAATAACCTTACCAACCAGTCAACAATACAGTCACCCCCTTTTTTGATAAATTCCACTGCAATACCATCCAAACCCGCTGCCTTGCCGGCTTTCATCTTCCGCAAAGCTTTTACTACCTCTTCTCTGTTTACCAAATCATTCTCCCTAATCCTCTCACTTTGCACACCACCTCGACCAAAACACCATATATCTGCCACTCTATCATCAAACACATTCAACAAACCTTCAAAATACGCACTCCATCCCCTTCTCACATCACCACTACTTGTTATCACCTCCCCATCAGCCCTCTTCACTGAAGTTCCCATTTGTTCCCTTGTCTTACGCACTTTATTTACCTCCTTCCAAAACATCTTTTTATTCTCCCTAAAATTTAATGATACTCTCTCACCCCAACTCTCATTTGCCCTCTTTTTCACCTCTTGCACCTTCCTCTTGACCTCCTGCCTCTTTCTTTTATACATCTCCCACTCATTTGCATTTTTTCCCTGCAAAAACCGTCCAAATGTCTATCTCTTTTCTTTCACTAATAATCTTACTTCTTCACCCCACCACTCACTACCCTTTCTAATCTGCCCACCTCCCACGCTTCTCAAGCCACAAGCATCTTTTGCGCAAGCCATCACTGCTTCCCTAAATACATTCATTCCTGCCTCACTCCCCTTACCTCCTTTGTTCTCACCTTTTTCCATTCTGTACGCAGTCTCTCCAGGTACGTCCTCACACAAGTCTCCTTCCCAAGCTCACTTACCCTCACCACTCTCTTCACCCCAACATTTTCTATTCTTTTCTGAAAACGTCTACAAATCTTCACCTTCGCCTCCACAAGATAGTGATCAGACATCCCTCCAGTTGCACCTCTCAGCACATTAACATCCAAAAGTCTCTCTTTCGCACGCCTATCAATTAACGCGTAATCCAATAATGCTCTCTGGCCATCTCTCCTACTTACATACGTATACCTATGGATATCTCTCTTTTTAAACCAGGTATTCCCAATGACCAGTCCTTTTTTAATACATAAACCTATAAGCTCTTCACCATTTCCATTTACAACACTGAACACCCCATGTACACCAATTATTCCCTCAACTGCCACATTACTCACCCTTGCATTCAAATCACCTATCACTATAACCCGGTCTCGTACATCAAAACCACTAACACATTCAATCAGCTGCTCCCAAAACACTTGCCTTTCATGATGTTTCTTCTCATGCCCAGGTGCATATGCACCAATAATCACCCATCTCTCTCCATCCACTTTCGGTTTTACCCATATCAATCTATAGTTTACCTTTCTTACACTCTATCACATACTCCCACCACTCCTGTTTCAAGAGTAGTGCTACTTCTTCCCTTGCTCTTGTCCTCTCACTAACACCTGACTTTACTTCCAAGACGTTCCCAAGCCAATCTTCCCCTTTACCCTTGAGCTTCGTTTCACTCAGAGCCAAAACATCCAGGTTCCTTTCCTCAAACATACTACCTATCTCTCCTTTTTTCTCAGCTTTAGACACCCCAATCTTAGCCTTCGAGGAGGATGAGCACTCCCCGCGTGACTCCTTCTTCTGTTTCCCCTTTTAGAAAGTTAAAATACAAGGAGGGGAGGGTTTCCAGCCCCCCGCTCCCGTCCCCTTTAGTCGCCTTCTACGACACGTGAGGAATGCGTGAGAAGTATTCTTTCTCACCTATCCCCAGGGATATATGTGTGTATATATATATATATATATATATATATATATATATATATATATATATATATATATATATATATATATATACACACATAAATAGGAAAGTATCACAATTTTGCGCGGGATCAAGTATATTCCTATGAGTCCACAGGGAAAATGAAACACGATAAGTTTCCAAGTGCACTTTCGTGTAATAATCAGTTGATATACAACGAAGAGACGTAGCCAGGACACCAAATGGCGTCCTAGTTACGTCTCTTCGTTGTATATCATCCGACTGTTACATTTCTTTCTTGTATCTCCCCTGATGATGTGATTATTACACGAAAATGCACTTAAGAACTTATCGTGTTTCATTTTTCCTGTGGACTCATAGGAACACACACACACACACACACACACACACACACACAAACACACACACACACACACACACACACATATATATATATATATATATATATATATATATATATATATATATATATATATATATATATATTCTCCCTCCATACTTCATCAGCGTTTCCTACGTTAGCGAATTAGCGCAAGGAACAGACGAAGAAATGCCGCATCCGCTCACATCCATTCTCTAGCTGTCATGTGTAATGCATCGAATCCACAGCATCCTATCCACAACCAGGCCCCACAAAACTTTTCATTGCTTATATGTCAACCTTAGTATACCACAGTTCAATTTCCTTTATCCAGTGTAAGGGTCTCAGCCTCCTGCATGTTCGGTCCCTGAATGCTCAGATTCTTTTTCACTTCATTCTTCCATCTCCAATTTGGTCTCCCCTTACACCTTGTTCCCTCCACTTCTGACACATGTATCCTCTTTGTCAACCTTTCTTCACTCATTCCTCCATATGTCCAAACCATATCAGCACACCCTCTTCTACTCTCTAAACCACACTCTTTTTACCACACATCTCTCTTACCCTTTCATTACTTACTAGATCAAACCACCTCACACCACATATTGTCCTCAGACATTTAATTTCCAACACATCCACCCTCCTCCGCACAACCTTATCTACAGCCCACGCCTCACATCTATATAATATTGTTGGAACTACTATTCCTTCAAACATACCCATTTTTGCCCCCTCAGATAACTCTCTCTTTCTCTCCACGCTCTCTTCATCGACCCCAGAATTTTCGCCCTCTTCCCCACCTTATGACTCACTTCCGCTTCCATGGTTCAAATCACTGCCATGTCCACTCCCATTTATCAAAAACACTTCACTTCCTCCAATTTTTCTCCATTCATAGTCACATCCGAACTAACTTGCCCTCAACCTTATTGAATCTAATATCCTTGATTTTAGTCAAACTCACTTTCAACTGCCTCCTATCACGTACTCTCTAATCTCAGTCATCAACTTTTTTAGCTTCTCGCTCGAATCTTCCAACAGGCTACATCATTAACAAATAACTACTGACTTGCTTTCCAGCCGCTCTCATTTCACAGAGACTGCGTGTTCGCCCTTCTCTCCAAGACTCTCGCATTGACCTCCCTCACCATCTCATTCATAGACATGAACAATCCATGAATCACGATGATACTGCACACCCCTGCCGAAGAACAACCTCCACTTGGAATCATTCACTCTCCTCTCTTCCTAGTCGTACACAAGCCCTATACCCTTGATTAAAAACACTTCACCGCTTCTAGCAGCTTTCTTCCCACACCATATACTCTTAAGGCATAGAAAGCATCTCTATCAGCCCTGTAATATGCTTTCTCGAGATCCACCTGTTTCTCTAAGTGTTCCTCACACATATTCTTCAAACTAAACACCTGATCCGCACATTGAATAATACTTATGAAAACACACTGCTCCTCTCCAACGTGATGCTCTGTTACGTGCCTTCACCCTCTCAATACCCTTCCATACAACTTTCCAGGTATACTCAATAAACTTATGCCTCTGTAGTTTAAACACTCACGTTTATCTCCTTTGCCTTTATACAATGGAACTATACACGTCTTCCTCCAATCCTTAGGCGCCTTAACATGATCCATACATACACTAATAATCCTTACCAACGTATCAACAACATCAACCATTGTCTTAATAAATTCAACTGCAATACCACCTACTCAAACCGCCTTGCTTTCACCATCCCTTCTCTCGTCATCAAACCACCTTCTATGATTCTCTCATCCAGCACACTACCCCGACCCAAACATCCTACATCTGCCATTCTGTCATCAAACACATTTAACAATCCATCAAACTATTCACTCTATCTCCTCCTCAATTCGTCTCTACCTGTTAACACTTCCCCTCATGCCCTTATCACCATTATTTTTTTTTTTGTTCTCTTGTTTTTCGCACATTAACTTCCTTCCAAAAAAATCTTAATCTCCTTAAAATTTATTGATACTCGTTCAACCTAACTCTCATTTGCCCTTCCCCTTGATCTTCTGCCGCTTTCTCTTATACACTCCCCAATCATCTGCACTCCATCCCTGTAAACACCGCTCAAACGCCTCTTTTTTCTCTTTCACCAGCAACTTTACTTGTTCACTCTTCTAATCATTACCCTTTCTAGTCCGCTCATCTCCCAATTTTCGTATGCCACTTGCATCTCTTGCTCATGCCAGCAATGCTTCCTAAATATCTCCCATTCCTCACGCACTCCTCTTGCCTCATTTACTCTCATCTTTTGCCATTATGCACTCCAATCTCACTCAATAATTCTTCACACAAGTCTCTTTTCCAAGCTTACTTACTCTCACCATTCTCTTCTCAATGATACTGTTTCCTCTCTTACGAAAACCTCTACAAATCTTCACTCTCATCTCCACAAGGTAGTGATCTGGCATCCCACTAGTTGCCCTTCTCATCACATTTTCATCCTAAAGTCTCTCATTTACACGTCTGTCAATTAATATGCAGTCCTATAATGCTTGCTGACCATCTTACCTGGTCATATACGTATACGTGTGTATGTCCCTCTTTTTAAAACCAGATATTCCCAATCACCAGTTCTCTTTTCTGAACATAGCTCCACAAGCTGCTCACCATTCGCATTCATAACACTGAATATTCCATGCATCCTAGTTAAAATTTTTAACTGCCACATTACTCATCTTTGCATTTAAATCACCCATCACCAAGATCTAGTTGCTTACATCAAAATTATTGACATTCACTCAGCTGCTCCAAAAACACTTGATTTTCATGATCTCTCTTTTCAAGGCAGTTGCACAAGCACTAATAATCACCCATCTCTCGCCATCTAATTTCACTTTTACCCACATTAATCTAAGATTTACATCCTTACACTCTGTCGCGCGCTGCCACAACTGCTGCAGTATTAGTGCTACTCCTTCCTTAGCTCTTGTCCTTTCATCAAACTTTGACTTTAATCCTAAGACATTTCCAAACCACTCTTTCCCTTTACTCTTGAGCTTCGTTTCAGCCAGAGCCAGAACACTGCCCGCTTGGCTTCTCTGTTCCTTCGTTTAGAAATTGAAATACAAGATGGAGAAGGGAGTTCCAGCCCCCTACTCCCAATCCTTTCAGTCGAATTCTTCAACAAGCAAGGAATACGGAAGTATATATGAGGTTTCCACTTATTCTGTCATTTAAAACAAATAATGACAAACAATGCTCTTATCAATATATGATTTTTGAGGACCGGATATCGTATATATGCAGTTTCGTCCTACTTCAAATAATTTAGAACGAGTTTTACCCTCCTGAATAATCTCCTTAATGTCATCTTATTCATAGATATTCAGCAGTGAAACAGATAACAACATTATGATTTCAAAATTGTTGTGGAGTGGACGTGACATTTCTTTGTAGATGGTGTTTGGGCACGGCCCTGGGTGGAGGAACCCTCCTCGCTGCTGAACGGGACAAAGTGGGTTGCCTTCACCGACAAAGAATTGGCGTCAGTCACAACTTCTTTCTTCCTTCTTTATCTATAGTGTCGTGCGACATTTATCTACCACACACACACACACACACACACACACATATATATATATATATATAAATATATATATATATATATATATATATATATATATATATATATATATATATATATATATATATATATATATGATATATATATGATATATATATGATATATATATATATATATATATATATATATATATATATATATATATATATATATATATATATATATATATATATAAATATAAAGGTGTTGGTTGTGTCTTTACTCTTTTTATTCTCAAGTATTGACTTTCCTATCGACGGGCAGTATCTGGAATGCAATTCTGAGTTCAGTTTATGGACGCGGGTCAAGCGAGGTCAGTGTTCGCGGGAGCCAAGCTGAAGCTAGTATTGGCAGGGGTCAAGCTGAGGCCAGCACAAGTGCGAGTCTAGCTGAGGTCAGTGTTGCTGGCGATCACTCTGAAGCCAGTGTTGGCAGGAGTCATACTAAGGCCAGTGTTGGGAAGGTTAAGCTTAGGTTAGTGCTGGCGAAGTATAAACTTATGTCAGTGTTAGCAGACATCCGCTGAAGATAATGTTCGCTAATGGTCAAGATGAGGCCAGCACTGGCAACGTCTACGGTGCCATCACGAGTACACTCATAAGGACTTCAGTTTGTCCTCTCTCTACTGAGGAACAGATGTAGTTTCCCCTAAAAGTTTCCCTAATACAGTTAGGTTCGGTAAAATGCTATCTGCTGACTGTGTGAGCCTGATGGGAAATGACCGGTGTAGACCCTGTTGCTTACCAACGTGAGACGAAGGGTATTCGAGTACATAGTATTCGAATAGTTATTTCCCTATTAGGGGCGATCATAGCCTAGCGGTAGCGCTCCCGCCTGTTGCCCAGGGGTCTCGGGTTCGATCCTGGCTGTTGGAGGTTTGTATGATATATATATATATATATATATATATATATATATATTCACACCTTGAACGCACACCTCCATGGTACATACACAATCCTCCGTCATCTGGATTCGAACCACTGCCACTTGTGTGGATGAGGAAATTGTTAACCCTGAAGCCAAAATCCTCCTCCTCTGTGCATGATCTTGCCTTTTAACCCTATGGCTACAGCCCTCCACCTCTGTGCATGATCTTGCCCCTGACCCTCTAGTCATAACCCTCCACCACTCTTTATGGCCTTGCCTCTAACCTCGTAGCACGGTGGGCATCACGTCAGACATCATATGATACCAACGCAATTTCTAAGTAGAGAGAAAAACGAAATCATAACATATTTCTTTCGTTGTCTCAAGTTTACAGATTAAAGATATAGTTGCATTTGATGTACTGGGAATGAATTATGGATGGGCCACGGGATCACAACCCTACGTTAGTGAATGAAAGCTGGTGTGGTGGTGGAGTGGGGTGGGGTAGGAGGAATGAGAGGGTAAGGAATCACAGAAAATGGAATCAATAGAAACCACGCTGAACCGTGTTTCCTCCGGCAGGATTAGTACATACCATAGCCGGCAGGCGGCGCTCTCAGACTGGCATTACAAGAAATTACTACCGAGTGTCACTTCTCTCTTTTTTCCTAAGAGAATAGCAAGACGGGCTGATTGCTCACAGGAGAGACTGGTAAAACAAGAACCTGGGACAGACCTACAAAAGATATCATAAAAGAAAAAAAAAAGATTCAGCTTATCGGTTACTTTGGCCAGTCCAGTAAGCAACTCCAGCCACACCTTCGCTCCTGCCATCTTATAACTGGAAGGTTATACCACATGGAAAAGACAAAATAGACATGAAACAAGTGACGTTCAAGAGAACGGCTTGTAATGCTGGCATGACAGTAACTTGTGATGCAAGACTTTACAACTTTAGTTGTGTTGTACGACGGTAGGACAACTTCAGTTATGGCGCACGATGCTATGAAGCTGGCTCCTTCACAAGTCAGTGGCCCATACAATATATAGGTGCCTATGGTATCGCTTTGTCACGGCAGGACAATGGTGGATGGTGTGGGAATACCTACAACGGCGTCCTAGCGAACAAGTAGTCAGCCGGGGAAGAGAAAGAAGACTATGACATCCACATTTTTCCTTCTGTGGTGATATATGAAGACGATAGAAACTCGACCTAAAAGTAATTTCATAAGTACACGATGATGCAGGGAGAGAAATGGCATGAATTATACATGATTCATTAACTCAGCCGTACTTCTCGAGGCTTCGTAAATATTCCCTTGTATCAGAGCTAGGCAGAGAGCCGTCCATGTGGAAAGTATTCCATAAGGTTACGTAGTATAAGTCTTAACATCAATGTCAATATGTTACGGAAAGCTGGAACGATATTGGTAGGTTTGGAAGCCAAGAGCGTCTACCCGTCTCGCCCACCCGCTGTCCTGTCACGCCCATTACCCGCCCACTAATGCCCTTCGTCACCCTCCACCTAATCATCATCATCTTGTGCCACAAGGAGCTTTGATATTCCATTTGCCTTCCCTCTAGCGGGCCTGATGTTCCTACCAAGGGAAAGAGACATGTTACCTATCTTATCTCAAAGGAGGAGGTGCCACGTCATCCGCCTGTCTTCTCAGATGAAGATGACACTTTACCAGTCCTCCTTGGTGAAGGTGAAGAGGTCACATCACCCGCCCTCTCCGGTGAAGATGACACAGCACTCGACCTCTCAGGTGAAGGTGACACGCCATTTGCCCTCCCAAATAAGGGGGAATCATCTCCCCCCCTCTCCCCTCTCCCCGGTCACTGCTCTCCCAGGCATCAGGTACTAAATATGGTCATGGCACCGAGGATTCCTTGCCGAGGGATCGGTCGTCTGCTCCTGACGCTACCTCGCTATGGCGGAAGAGGCGAACCTATCGAGTGTGTCATCTGTGATGCCCAGAAGAATCGGTGTTTGGTTGGGTGGGAGTGTGATCGTCCATTCCAGGTGACCGGAGAATGTGAACTGGATTCGTGTGTCTTTGGGATTCAAAGGGTAACTAAAGGCTTCCGTAGAGTTGCAGGCATTTAGCTTAGAGTGAGCCATTGTTCCAGCTGTGTAATGCTGTGAGACATATCTGATGCTGCGACTGTGGTGTTAGGGTGTTGTGATGTGATTGTGACGTCGTCTACAAGTGAGAGGAGGGCCTTCATACTGCGGTTAGCCGAAGATAATCGGAGGTCGTGTGTGAAGAGACTGAAAATGGTTGGAGATAAAATCGTTCCTTGGGGAACACCTGTGTACAGCTTAGGGGTTTTAAGGGTAAAGCCGTTGTGATTTACCCTGATATGGTGGCCAGCTATGAAGTTTACCAACCATTTTAAGTCGTAGTTTTGGAGGGTAGCGTCAGGTTTCTTTTGTGTGAGGAAGTATTGGGGGACGGTGTCAAATGCTTTGCTGAGATTGAAACCAAAATTTTGCAAAACGAGGGTAAGTCTATTAGGATCGAAAGCCATATATATATACATATATATACATATGTATATATATGTATATACATATATATATACATATATATACATATATATATATATATATATATATATATATATATATATATATATATATGTATATATATATATATATATACATATATATATATATATATATATATATATATATATATATATATATATATATATATATATATATATATATATATATATATATATGGTCTGTGTGCGTATATATATGTGTACATTGAGATGTATGGGTATGTATATTTGCATGCGGGGACGTGTATATATACATAAGTATGGGGGTGGGTTGGGCCATTTCTTTCGTCTGTTTCCTTGCGCTACCTCGCAAACGCGGGAGACAGCGACAAAGCAAAATAAATAAGATATATATATATATATATATATATATATATATATATATATATATATATATATATATATATTTTTTTTTTTTTTTTTTTTTTTTTTTTTTTTTTGCTTTGTCGCTGTCTCCCGTGTTTGCGAGGTAGCGCAAGGAAACAGACGAAAGAAATGGCCCAACCCACCCCCATACACATGTATATACATACGTCCACACACGCAAATATACATACCTACACAGCTTTCCATGGTTTACCCCAGACGCTTCACATGCCTTGATTCAATCCACTGACAGCACGTCAACCCCGGTATACCACATCGCTCCAATTCACTCTATTCCTTGCCCTCCTTTCACCCTCCTGCATGTTCAGGCCCCGATCACACAAAATCTTTTTCACTCCTTCTTTCCACCTCCAATTTGGTCTCCCTCTTCTCCTCGTTCCCTCCACCTCCGACACATATATCCTCTTGGTCAATCTTTCCTCACTCATTCTCTCCATGTGCCCAAACCATTTCAAAACACCCTCTTCTGCTCTCTCAACCAAGCTCTTTTTATTTCCACACATCTCTCTTATCCTTACGTTACTCACTCGATCAAACCACCTCACACCACACACTGTCCTCAAACATCTTATTTCCAGCACATCCATCCTCCTCCGCACAACTCTATCCATAGTCCACGCCTCGCAACCATACAACATATATATTTTTTTTTTTTTATACTTTGTCGCTGTCTCCCGCGTTTGCGAGGTAGCGCAAGGAAACAGACGAAAGAAATGGCCCAACCCACCCCCATACACATGTATATACATACGTCCACACACGCAAATATACATACCTACACAGCTTTCCATGGTTTACCCCAGACGCTTCAAATGCCTTGATTCAATCCACTGACAGCACGTCAGCCCCGGTATACCACATCGCTCCAATTCACTCTATTCCTTGCCCTCCTTTCACCCTCCTGCATGTTCAGGCCCCGATCACACAAAATCTTTTTCACTCCATCTTTCCACCTCCAATTTGGTCTCCCTCTTCTCCTTGTTCCCTCCACCTCCGACACATATATCCTCTTGGTCAATCTTTCCTCACTCATCCTCTCCATGTGCCCAAACCACTTCAAAACACCCTCTTCTGCTCTCTCAACCACGCTCTTTTTATTTCCACACATCTCTCTTACCCTTACGTTACTCACTCGATCAAACCACCTCACACCACACATTGTCCTCAAACATCTCATTTCCAGCACATCCATCCTCCTGCGCACAACTCTATCCATAGCCCACGCCTCGCAACCATACAACATTGTTGGCACCACTATTCCTTCAAACATACCCATTTTTGCTTTCCGAGATAATGTTCTCGACTTCCACACATTCTTCAAGGCCCCCAGAATTTTCGCCCCCTCCCCTACCTTATGATCCACTTCCGCTTCCATGGTTCCATCCGCTGCCAGATCCACTCCCAGATATCTAAAACACTTCACTTCCTCCAGTTTTTCTCCATTCAAACTCACCTCCCAATTGACTTGACCCTCAACCCTACTGTACCTAATAACCTTGGTCTTATTCACATTTACTCTTAACTTTCTTCTTCCACACACTTTACCAAACTCAGTCACCAGCTTCTGCAGTTTCACACATGAATCAGCCACCAGTGCTGTGTCATCAGAGAACAACAACTGACTCACTTCCCAAGCTCTCTCATCCCCAACAGACTTCATACTTGCCCCTCTTTCCAAAACTCTTGCATTTACCTCCCTAACAACCCCATCCATAAACAAATTAAACAACCATGGAGACATCACACACCCCTGCCGCAAACCTACATTCACTGAGAACCAATCACTTTCCTCTCTTCCTACACGTACACATGCCTTACATCCTCGATAAAAACTTTTCACTGCTTCTAACAACTTTCCTCCCACACCATATATTCTTAATACCTTCCACAGAGCATCTCTATCAACTCTATCATATGCCTTCTCCAGATCCATAAATGCTACATACAAATCCATTTGCTTTTCTAAGTATTTCTCACATACATTCTTCAAAGCAAACACCTGATCCACACATCCTCTACCACTTCTGAAACCACACTGCTCTTCCCCAATCTGATGCTCTGTACATGCCTTCACCCTCTCAATCAATACCCTCCCATATAATTTACCAGGAATACTCAACAAACTTATACCTCTGTAATTTGAGCACTTACTCTTATCCCCTTTGCCTTTGTACAATGGCACTATGCACGCATTCCGCCAATCCTCAGGCACCTCACCATGAGTCATACATACATTAAATAACATAAATATATATATATATGGAGCAAAAGATACTGGTCGCCCTGTGATTTTTCGCTGTCCCATCCTTATCTTGCTGGGGATAACATTGGCTTTAATCTATCGCGGCTCCGATGGGACAAACATATCAATAGACATAGTTGTTTAATGTTCAAATCAGACTCGAGGCAAATATATATATATATATATATATATATATATATATATATATATATATATATATGCAAAAACCGCAGGAAAATGAAACACGATAAGTTCCCATAGTATAGATTGTAACTTAGACTTTCATTCATGATATTGTTATTTGTTTTGCTTTTAGTATTTTCCCTTTTTTTTATACTATATTTGTGCTTTCCATATTCTAGTTTTGTGAGGCAGTCTTATCTTTTTTCTGTATATATATACATATATATATATATATATATATATATATATATATATATATATATATATATATATATATATATATTCGTCTATATGTGTACACACAAGCACACAGACACACAGACACACAACTCCAACAGTCACTGTAATGTTACCATCAAAGTAAAGCACTTAGCTGTACCTTGATGAGAGCGGTATCCCTACCACCAACACCTTTATATTAATTACGAGCCTCACATGCTCACATGATCACACTCTACCACGAGCAACATTACCGTCCTCTTCATACCACAGTCGTGTTCATATTTGTGTGGATCAGGTGTTTGCTTTGAAGAATGTATGTGAGAAATACTTAGAAAAGCAGATGGATTTGTATTTAGCACTTATGGATCTGGAGATAGCATATGATATAGTGGATAGAGATGCTTTGTGGAAGGTATTAAGAGTATTTCGTATGGGAAGTAAGTTGCTAGAAGCAGTGAAAAGTTTTTATCAAGGATTTAAAGCATGTGTACGATTAGGAAGAGGGGAAAGTGATTGGCTCCAAGTGAATGTTGGTTTGCAGCAGGGGTGCGTGATGTCTCCGTGGCTGTTTAAATTGTTTATGGATGGGGTTGTTAGGGAAATGAATGCAAGAGTTTTGGAGAGACGGGCAAGTATGCAGTCCAATGTGGATGAGAGGGCTTGGGAAGTGAGTCAGTTGTTGTCAGTTGATGATACGGCGCTGGTGGCTGATTCGAGTGAGAAACAGCAGAAGCTGGTGACTGAGTTTGGTAGTGTGTGAAAGAGGAAAGTTGAGAGTGAAATGTGAAAGATTTTAGGTTCAATAGGGTTCAATAGGTTTTAAGTTCAATAGATGTTAGGTTCAATAGGGTTGAGGGACAAGCTTATTCGGAGGTAAGTTTGAATGGAGAAAAACTGAAGGAAGTTAAGTGTTTTAGATATATGGGAGTGAATTTGGCAGCGGATGGAACCAAGGAAGCGGCAGTGAGTCACAGGGTGGGGGAGGGGGTGAAGGTTCTAGGAGCGTTGAAGAATGTGCTGAAGACGAGAACTTTATCTCGGAGAGCAAAAATGGGTATGTTTGAAGGAATAGTGGTTCCAACAATGTTATATCGTTGTAAGGCGTGGGCTATAGATAGGGCTGTGCGGAGTAGGGTGGATGTGTTGGAAATGAAATATTTGAGGACAATATGTGGTGTGAGGTGGTTTGATCAAGAAAGTAATGCAAAGTTAAGAGAGATGTATAGTAATAAAAAGCGTGTGGTTGAGAGATCTGAAGACGGTGTATTGAAATGGTTTAGTTACATGGAAAGAATGAGTGAGGAAAGATTGAAAAGAGGATATATGTGTCAGAGTTGGAGGGAACGAGGAGAAGTGGGAGACCAAATTGGAGGTGGAAGGATGGAGTGAAAAAAGATTTTTAGTGATGAGAGCCTGAACATGCAGGAGCTTGAAAGGCGTGCAAGGAATAGAGTGAATCGGAACGATGTGGTATACCGGGGTCGACGTGCTGTCAATGGACTGAACCAAGGCATGTGAAGCGTCTGGGGTAAACTATGGAAAGTTTTGTGGGGCCTGGATGTGGAAAGGGAGCTGTGGTTTCAGTGCATTACACATGACAGCTAGAGACTGAGTGTGAACGAATGTGTCCTTTGTTGTCTTTTCCTAGCGCTACCTCGCTAACGCGGAAGACAGCTACTAAGTATGATATATATATATATATATATATATATATATATATATATATATATATATATATATATATATATACAGTGGTGTGTGTGTGTGTGTGTGTGTGTGTATGTGTGTGTGTGTGTGTGTGTGTGTGTGTGTGTGTGTGTGTGTGTGTGTGTGTGTGTGTGCGCGCGCGCGCGCGTGTGTGTAAATTCTTATCATAATCATAATATGATACAATCACTTGTAATCATCCTTTGCTCTCAGTCTGTTTGCTCTTTCTCTCCCTTGTATATCTCTTTTAATGACCCTCCCTCTCCCTCATCCTTTTTCCCTTTTCCCATCTCTTTATCTTTTCTCTCATTCCTCAACACAGCGAGCATCTCTCCACTCAACAAAGAGACCACCTTTTCGCTCAACATAGTCAGTACCTCTCCCCTTATCACAGCCAATACATCTCGCCACAACACAGCCAGTACCCTCCATCAACAAAGCTAGTAACCTTGCCCACAACAAAGCCAGAGGCTTATCCATATTCTTCTCTCCCTTAGGTTCACGAGAGGTCGGAGGTCAGTGAGCCAGAGGGCGGGTCAAGATGCTGGCGCTGGCTTGTTCCCTGCTGGCACTCTTCGTCTCAGGTCAAGGTAAGTCAAGGGACGCCACCACTTGGTGGAGGGTCAGGGAAGAGAACCTGCTGGGTGCGACAGAGACGACTGGGTGAGGGGAGTGTGGCAGTGGTTAGATGAAGGGAGTGTCTGGCAACAGTTGGGAGAGGGAATGTATGGTAATAGCTGGTTAAGGGGAGTGTGGTACTGGTTGGGTGATGGGTATGTGTAGCAATGGTTTGGTGAAGGGACTGCGTGGCATTGTTTGGGTGAGGGGAATGTGTGGTAATTGTTGGGTAAGGTGAGTGTGTGTGGAAATGGTTGGATGAGGAGAATGTGTAGCAATGGGTGGGTGAAGGGACTATGTGTTAATGACTGGGTGAGGAGTGTGAGTGGTAATGGCTGTGTGAAGGAGAATGTGTGGTAATGGATGGGCGAGAAGAGTGTGAGGTAATGGGTGGGTTAGGAAAGTGTGAGGATATGGTTGGGTCAGGGGAGTATGTGGTAATGGTTAGGCGAGAAGAGTCTGTGGTATTGGGTGTGTGAGGGAAGTATGCGGTGATGGGTGGGTGGGGGAAGTTTGAGGCCATGGTTGGTTGAGGGAGGTGTGTGGTGAGAAAGAAATTGTAATAAAAAAAGTTATGACTGATTTTCTTGTCTATGCAAGTATAAGTAGCATTTTCTACCATTTTTCTTACTGTATGTAAACTTGTATGGGTGTTAGTTTGACTCTACTCTCTACTATCTTGGAGGTTTACCCTCAGCGCCATTCAGAGCATTTTTCACGAGTCTACCATAAGAGTTCCAGTTATGTATGTTGTGTACCGGGCGAGGACGGGTGTATGTCTTGCACACGGAGGACAACAGCAAGGCAGTTGTGTTTATAAGGCCAGCCGGCCAGCTGCATGATGGTCCTCTCAAACCTCCTGCCCACTTCAGCAGTAAGTCTGATGGTCCTCCTAAGACCTCCTGCCCACTTCAGCAGTAAGTCTGATGGTCCTCCTAAGACCTCCTGCCCACTTCAGGAGTCTGTCTGATCTTTACCACTACTTATATGAGTGTCTGAAATTTCCCACTAGCAATGTCCTGCCTGGTGCTGTATCTATTACTACAACACCAAGAAAAGGCGGGACAGAACAAGACAACCAAACCAAGAATAAAACAGAAGCAGCAACAGTCAGCTGTGCTATACGACCTTGCGATGTTATATGCCTAGATTTTTAAAAAAAAAGAAGAAAAAAATGCTTTCGACAAAGCACCACGTAAAAGTATGTTTGGTAAAATTTAATCGCACGGTATAGGAAATCGAGAATGTCCGTGGATAGCGGACCGGCTCGCAGATAGAAAACAACGAGTGTTATTAAACGTAGAAGCATACTACAAACTGGGTACAACAAAGCTTACTTTACAGGTCAATACTTTTCATTATGTCCATTATGTACATCAGCAATCTGGAGACAGACAGGACTCCATATAAAAACATCCAAAATTTTGCCAAAGACTCTCGGATTTAAGGCATCGAACCCAAACAAAAGAGGAGCGTTTATCGATCCACAGATATTTAGGAAAATCTGTTACACTGGTTACAGGCATGGGATATGGCCTTCACAGGGGACCAGTACCAAGGACTGTATACTAATGATGAAAATATTAAACACGAACAAAATATTTCGTATACCATCTCAAAAGTACGATAAGAAAAACACTTTAGGGTGATAACTTGTGGTTAGCAGGTGGTAGACAGGATAGCTGTCACGTTCCCCTCCCTGGCCCAGAGAACTTCCCTTCCTTTCTGCTTCAACTACATGGGACAGAGCAGATATGTAAACAAGAGATCGTAAGAACACTTTCAATGTTAATAGAGACGATAAAGTTAAGGAAATAAAAGAGAGAGAGAGAGAGAGAGAGAGAGAGAGAGAGAGAGAGAGAGAGAGAGAGAGAGAGAGAGAGAGAGAGAGAGAGAGAGAGAGAGAGCATAAAAAACCAAATTAGCCACACAAAAATGAAGGAACATGATGCACGAAAACTGAAATCACGGATCCAGATGATAAGTCTACTAAGCGAGGCACTACTGTGCCTTGCTTCCCCAGTACAGACCTTCTGTCTCTACCGTCCATTGTCAGCGTAGTGAGGCGAGCCAGCCAGCCAGCCAGGAGTGGGTGAGGGAGGGAAGGGTCATGGCAGGACAGGGGAAGGACAAAAAGAAGCGAGAGGAAGGATGGTAATAAGGGAAAGAATGAAGGAAGTAGGTAGTATATCTCTCTCACTGGTTCGATACCCGTCACACACTAGTGGGCAGTCCCCTCTCATTATTCTAATCTGAGCCGGGCTAGGAAGGGAATGGGAGTGGTGAGCAGGGAAGGGGGAAGAATAATGAAAAGAAATGAGAAATAAAACCAAAAAAACTTGAAGCCAAACTAGTGAAGAGAAAAGATGTAAAAGTCCGTGCATGAATTTTGTACACGACTGGTAATTAGCGTTTGGTCGGGAGCGGCGAGGCAACACTATGTCCAGGAATCAGGAGTCAGGAGACGCTCGTACACGAAAGGCCATTAAAATGATTGATCGTATCTTATCAGTTCCACGTCTCCCTCGTGCCTTACGGCTACCCAGTCACGTCATTCCCCCCCACAACCCCTTCATTCTTCCACTCACCTGGTTTCATTTACTGTCATCCTGCGCCAATTTACGCCCAATCTCTCTAGGTATTTCTCCACACACAGGTCACTCTTTCAAGCTCCCACCCACTCACCATCTCCATCACATGTATGGCATTTCCTCTTTTCCTAAAAGTCTACCACGAAGCTCCACCCTCGATTCCAACAAGAAAAAATAAGAAAAGAAAAATGAATCACACAATTCCACCTGCTGTCCAGCAACCTCTCCCCTGCACACACTTGTCTAACAGCCCATAATCCAAATGTGATGATCGTTGAGCCCCAGCTATACTCACCCACATATACTTGAGTATACACCTTTTATGAGCCATACATTCTCGCTCAACATTCCTCTTACATCACACAACAAGCTTCTCTCTATTTTCAATTACGCTGGGGACCCCATGTTCCCTAGTTATACCTCTCAGTTGCCACAGCACCCGCCCTTCCATTTAAATCCCCATGCAGCAAGAATCAATCTCTTGCATCAGACTGCCAAAGGAATGTCTCAGTCTCTCCCAAAATACAATCTGTTCCTCTTCACTTTCAACATTCTCCCACCTCTCGTACTCTACTCTCAAACTATTAAATTCACTTCTGAACAGTTTGTAATACACTCTCACAGCTCCTCCATCATCAGAAGTGCCACTTTTTTTTTCTGTCATCTCCTTAACCCCAGTCTCTACACCCTAACCATTCCCGAGCCATCCTGACCCCTTCCCATTCTTCTCCTTCAACTTCGTTAAACTCAGAATCAGAACATCTAAGTTTCTCTCGTCAAACATACCTCCTGTTTCTCCCTTCTAATCATCCTGTTTACAACCATCATATCCACAAACCCGACCCTAATCCTTCCAAGACATATTCTTCTGCAATCCCTGGTTTTAGGAAGTGATAATACAAGAGGGGAGGGTTTCCAGCCCACCCCGCTCACTACCTAGTTAGTTATCACATACGACTCAGTATTATCTCTTTCAACCGAGGTGGTCATGATAAAGGCATACGTCTGTCTCTCCGTATCAAAATGAAAACATTTAAGACGATGTTTTTGCTGTATCCCTGCACTGCACACGATGGTGTTGTCGTTTAAAGTTTGTACTTACACACCCACATAACTTGGGACTCATTATGTATCTACAAATGATGTTTTTGCATGTCCTGTGTGTGTGTGTGTGTGTGTGTGTGTGTGTGTGTGTGTGTGTGTGTGTGTGTGTGTGTGTGTAAGTGTGAAAAACTCTCAAGCTGACCTTGAAGACAGGTCAGTTAAAGATGTGAGGATGAGGGTGTAATCAAAATGAGCAGAGTTATCTAGCTTAGTCAAGATAAGGGTATTGAAAAAATGGGGATGTAGTGAAAAATAGCACAGTGAACCTAGCTTAGTAGATAAGGTTATAGGTGGTAATGGTGCTTATGGTGAAAAAGAGTATAGGGAGTACCAAATGATCAACATCTAGGTAAAAGGCTTAAATGGAAAGGTACTGTGATGATGAGACGAATACAGTAAACGCAGAGATCCTTGAACATTACTTAATAAAGATTAGGATTTTGTGAAGAAGGACGTAAAGAAGACAAGACTGACATAGTTTAATGTAGATAAAGATATTGTAAAGATGGTTATGATGTGGTGAAGACAATAGGTCACTGAGGACGAAGGTTATGATGTGGTGAAGACAATAGGTCACTGAGGATGAAGGCGTGGTAAAGATGATGGTGGTGTGTAGATAACACTGCAACAGAAAGGCGTTTGTCTCGTGTTGAAGATGTAAGTCAGTGAGGAAATGGGTTTAGTGAAGATGGCCTTTTTGTCAAGACCCTTAAAGTGATCCAGGTTAGGTTCCCGACCGGTCAAAGTAACTAGTATATGTTGTAGTTGGTTTTATTTTGATTATACAAATAACTCTCATTGTAATTTGCTCGGAGGGTATAAGAAAAGAGTTCAAAAAAAAAAAAAAACCGTTTAGTTTTAGAATAGAACTTTAGACATGCGAAGGTAAGGTTTCCCTAGTGTGGAACCCTGTAGCGTTGAGGCTTAGACGGGTGGAGGTAATGTTCCACCTGACCGGAGCTCTCTGGAGGAGGCTCCACCAAGCCCTATGTATAAGAGTTCCAGACAGGCGGAGGTGAGGCTTCCTCAGTTTGCAGTTCTGGAGGAGGATTCCTCTAGTGTGGAGCTCAGTGGTTGCACTTAATGCATCTGGACAGTACTCCTTTATAGCAGGATTCCATGAAATAGATTCATGTATATCAGCATCACCGACGCGTAATATAAGCTCCCAGAACAGGTTCAGAGAAACACAGGTCATATATTCAACATCAGATCTCATCATCGCTAGTCACAATCCGGTATTAAATAATCGTTTTAATCGATCATCATAACGTAGTGGTATATCATGCTACCTTCTTAACCAATGATCTTGCCCTGGCCACACTGCAGTTAACCCGTGTCACCTGCTTTAAGGGAGCAAGAAAGAATTATCGTATCATCCTTCCATGTCAGGAGTATTATAGACATGGTAAGTAGCGAGGCTGGAGCTCAGAGTTTATTCTCGCTATCATATTCATAAAAAAAGTGAAGGGATGCATGTCGCTGGTGATGGGATGCATGACTTACTCATGTTCCTTCTAC
>NC_092241.1:41424796-41452296 GCF_036320965.1 Panulirus ornatus | reverse complement strand
GGTGTGTGTGGTGTGTGTGGTGTGGTGTGGTGTGGTGTGTGTGGTGTGTGTGTGTGTGTGTGTGTGTGTTTATGCGTATGTGTGTCTATGGTGTATGTGTGTCTATGGTGTATGTGTGTGTGTGTGTGTGTGTGTGTGTGTGTGTGTGTGTGTGTGTGTGTGTGTGTGTGTGTGTGTGTGTGTGTATGTCCACGTGGGGATAGCGGGGAGAAGTAAGGGCTCAGTGTCTGCACTGTGGCAGTTGCACTGTGAACACAGAGGGTCATCAGATATGATGAATCGGTGTTTGCAGTGCTGTAGGGACGGATGGAGTCCACAGCGTAAACGAGAGAGTTTAACTCATACATACCTCGGGGGTGGGGTTTCAGATGAGTGCACGTCTAGTGAGGGGATGTACAGCACTGGCTGTTTACTGTATGTCAGATCATTTCGGTATGTTTAATTTTTTTTTCAGCGTTGTCTTTGTTGACATAAGGGATACCTGTAAGCTGCTAAAGTATGAAGCAGGGATAAGTTAGTTCTGGAGTGCTTTGGATAGGAAGGCTCTAGTGCTGATATAAAGAAGTGAGTGCTAGGCATATGAAGGTGGGGTTGTATTGGGAGGATCTTTTATCATTACGTAGGTGTTGTGTGGTTTTGGTTGCTTGGCAGCCAATAATTGCTTTGAGGCCTCTGTTTTGAGTGGTTTTCAGCTTAATTATCTCTGCTTTTGACAGGGAGGATGACCAGGTAGGTGAGGCGTGGTTTAGGGTGAGGCGGAAGAACTTTTTGTAGAGGGCATTAAAGGATTCTATTTCCTGTCCAAATTTCTTACCAGGTAGTGCTATGAGGGCATGTTCCTTCTGTGTTGATGGTTATGGTGTGGGAAGTGATGTGTGAGTGTCGCAAGTAATTCCCCAAATTGCGTTTTGTTTTGTGGGAGCGATTCTCTATTCAAGGTGACAAGAGGGTGCATGCAAGTTGGTCTCGTGTCTGTTAGGGTTCATAAGACTGACTGAAGACTTCTGTGGAGATGCAGACATTCTGTTTTGGGTAAGTAACAGTTGCAACTGTATACTGTAATACTACACGTTTGTTGTTGAGCCTGAGATGTCAGGGTGATGTGATGTGATGAGAAGCCACTCACAACGAGGTTTGTAAGAAGTAATGAGAAGTCATGAAGAAAGAGAGTGAAGAGTTTTAAAGAAAAAACTACTTAGAGAACTCTATTTGTAGCGTTTAATTGTTTTTGAGGTGAAGCTGTTGTTAGTCTGGTATGGTGGTAACACTCACATCCATACGACGTTGTCAGTACCTATATACCTTCATATACTTTCCCGGAGAGGAAAAGATTTCCTTCACACACTCTACAATACGCCCAGGACCTTCGTCTCCTCCGTCACCCACCCTACGTTCTCTTCAGCTACAACGGTTCCATCCACTGCCATGTCCACTTCTAGGTATCTAAAGCACCCCACTTCCTCATGGTTACCCCATTCAATATAAGCTGTTTTGCTCCCCTACAAAACCAATTAACCTTTTTTTCACATTAACGCTCAATTTTCTCCTCACACACTCTCAGACTTGGACAACAGATTGCTCAGTTTCTCATGAAAGTCTGCCACCAGAGCCGTGTCATGTACAAACAGCAATTGACTCTCCCTCAATTCCACCACAAGCTTTATATCATTACTACTGTTATCATTATCATAATTAACATTATCATTATCATTTTCATCAATATTATTACAAATATCATCATCAATCCTAGAACTCTTTTTATGGGGTTTCTGTAGGTTTGATACTGCGTTCCACGCGAAATTAAGGTGAGATGAGCTACTTTGGGACCACAAACTCTTAGTAATGGTCATATTATTCGAATGGCACATTTCTTCATGATTTCAAGAAAAAAAAAAAAAAAAAAATATATATATATATATATATATATATATATATATATATATATATATATATATATATATATATATATATGTATATATAAAGAATAATCTGATGTTGGAGAACGTACTATAACCGGTGTTTGGCTTACTCCAAATTATGGTCAGGCTTACTTTACTTTCCTGCTCCAGAAAAGCTGTCTCAGATCGTGAGTGACTGAGGACCAACACGAAAGAGAAATTCACAGAGGGTGAGCAAAGACGAGGCGGAGGAGTAGAAGTAGTAGGCGGAGGGTTAACTAGGACGCGAGCAGTAGGGCGAATTAGCTACAGAAAATTGAAAACTACGCCACACTCTAATATGGTTGAGGTAAACAGCATCTGTTGTCTCGGAGTAGCGGTGTGTTATTACGGAACTATTACATGCTGTAATTACACGGTGGCTCTGACGGGGAGATACAAGGAAGGGCCGCTGTTCAGGCAAGGTAGGTAGGTAGGTAGGTAGGTAGGTAGGTAGGTAAGGTGGTAGGCAGGGGCTGCACTGCTGGTGGATCACCTCCCTCTGTTGACGGTTCCTAGTGCAAGGCCATTTGAGCGCCTCTTCTTGGGGGGAAGAAATTGCTGTTGGTGCCTCATGCACGCCATCTTAGGCGCCTTACCTTGAGGAGGAGGGGATTGGTGCTGTGCCCTGCGCACGTCTGGAGGAGCACCTGATCTTCGGGAAGGAATTGTACATAGTGCCGTCATGCACGTACGCCTGGGCGCTCCATGGTACAGAAGGAATTGGCGCTCTACCCCTTGTATATATATCCACGTGATCATCTTTAGGAACATCACCACAGAAAACCAGTCAGCTGTACAACGTCACGTTGTCAGCGTAACGAAACTAGTAAGAATTAAAGACCGTATTACATTGCTCGGGTTTGGGTCATATACCGGGAAACAATGACAAACTCACAAATGAGGAACTGTCGTGTGTACGGCACTAGTGAAGACCATCATCACCTGAATACTAGTCAATTCTAGAACTCCATGTAGTCAGCGTAACAAAAGCAAAACAATCCTTTCATAAGAGTTAAAGACCACATATTATTTTTCCCATCAGTGAATAATCTTGGCAGTGTAGAGGTCTTGTTAATAATGACATCTGGTTCATCCTATTCACGACTCTTCAAACCATAGCATATCATTCGCATGCATCATACACTAATGAGATTCATTCAGTACCAATAATAATGAAAAGTACTTGCAACACGAACACATACGTAGAAAAAAAAATCAAAACATTGGAACCGAAGTGAAACTTTACAACTTGAGTCATGCAAGCCTGGCAGGCTGGAGGGTAAGTGATGATGTGCGTGTGGCAGAAGCTCTGTACTCGCCTGATTATCTAACATCGTCAGTTGACTTTGCGGAATCCAATCAATCATCGACCCCGTAATTCCACCGGACTGCCGCCAGTTTAAGAAACTCGTGTTTTCCCTTCATGGATTTTGGTTATTTTTGTCTCATTCAGACAATGTTTACGTATACTAGCAGGTGACGGTGAGAGCTGGGTCGACACTTGTAGGACCAACAAAGCATCTCTGGATGAACTATAACAACATCATAACTGTCCAACTTGCTACAAAAAAAAAGCGAAAAAAAAGAATCGTCGCCGGAACACTGAAAATTTTATAATGCGATCATTCTCCTTGGCTGTGGCTCGTGTAAATATTATTTTGATCACATTTAGATGTGTTTACACACGAGTCTGAGTAGCCTGGCGGAGAGAGCGAGGCCGGAGGCCCTGGGCTCGCGCGCCCTTGTCCTCTCCAGCATGGGGGCGGCTGTGAACGTCCGCTGCATAATCTATGAGAGCACACAGAGCAGGGCAGCAGCACTGTGTACATAACCTTCACACACTCGCGTACACACCTTAACAAACGTGTACAGATGTATGTACACTTCCTCCTCCTCCTCCCCTGCTAACACCAACTGCTCTTATCACTCCTGCTGTTCCTGATTCCGCTGCTGCTGCTGCTGCTGCTGCTGCTGCTCTGGTTAGGACCTACATCAGCTGCTGTCGCTGGTGTTCTCAATGACACTAGTGGTGTTCCTGCCTGATGCGTTAACACTAGTGGTGTTCCTGCCTGATGCGTTAACACTAGTGGTGTTCCTGCCTGATGCGTTAACACTAGTGGTGTTCCTGTCTGACGTATCAACACTAGTGGTGTTCCTGCCTGATGCGTTAACACTAGTGGTGTTCCTGTCTGACGTATCAACACTAGTGGTGTTCCTGTCTGATGCGTTAACACTAGTGGTGTTCCTGTCTGACGTATCAACACTAGTGGTGTTCCTGTCTGATGCGTTAACACTAGTGGTGTTCCTGTCTGATGCGTTAACACTAGTGGTGTTCCTGTCTGACGTATCAACACTAGTGGTGTTCCTGTCTGATGCGTTAACACTAGTGGTGGTCCTGCCTGATGCGTTACCCACTGTTACTCGTGATGTTTTTACCTTTGCGACTACATCCGCCACTGGCCGCTGGCACTGACATTAGCTCTATCATCGCTACCGTAACTACCACTACTATTGCTGGTGGTGGCGGTGCTGGTCCTTCTGCTAAAACCACTAGTTCGATCGCGTGCATGAGCGCTGGAGGGAGGGAGGTTAGTTAGGTAACCAAACACAGAGGGTTGGCCCAGTGTTTGTCGGCGCTGATTCTCTATGCTCTCAGATCTCTGGGACAAACAAACAGGCTGAGACCTAACAAGGAGGCGGTGTGGTGTGTACAAACAGGGGTACCAGGTATTGAGGAGACACTCCAGTGTCAGTCCGGTGGCCGCTCGCTACCCTACCTTTACCACTACTACTAACCCCAGCCAAGACCCGACCAGTCCCGCTGGCCTTGAGAACGAAGTTGGGATGGGATATTCCAGGAGATTTTCGGGGAAGTTGGCTCCTTCGTGATCTGGGCTGACTTTTATTCTTTTTTTCTAAGGCACCATTGATGCATTTCATAGAATTTGGGAAGGGTATATTCTTTCATTATTCAATTTTGAGTTTATTTGCAACTAAAATATTGACTACATCGGAACAAATGGTTTGTCAGTATTTTTGAGAAGTGTAGAAAATCGTGAGAATAGAGGAATAGACATTTACCTTATTTTTCATGCCCTTCTATTTATAACTTTGGAACTGAACAAGTTATCAAAATACTCTTCTTAATGTTTACCTGACAGTGAGGAGGCATCTTCATTAAGAAAAGAAAACCGAAACTAAAGAATAACAAAGAATGTCATTTTAAGAAACTTTGTCCGGCCCATGTTATTAAAATTTATCCCTGGGGAGAGGGGAGCTAGAATACTCCCCACGCATCAGTGTGTCGTAGAATGACTATGAAGGGAGAGAGCAGGGGGGATGGAAACAGATATGATTCCTTCCTGGATTATCGTTTTCTAAGAATACGAACAGAAGACTTCCTCTTCTTATCTCATCAACAATGGTGTCTCTCAGGATTCAGTCCTATTGCCTACTTTCTTTCTTCTCTTTCAAAATCATTTTTTTCTTTTCAGTTTCTCACCATTTTACTCTTATGCTGATGATTCCACTTTAACACAACAGCTCACTTTCCCTCCCATCCTCCTTCTACCACACGTTCTCTTCCTCGCACTGAACATCTGAACTCATTTAGAGCATGTGCAACAGGATTGGGGGAGAAAAATTTCCTCCCTCTCTCTGTCACTCGTTTCCTTCTGTTGCACTTCAAAGCACCACAGTTAAACCCATTAAAACACAAACACTTCAATCTATCTTGGAAACCCCATACAGTCAACATCATGAAGAATCCTTTCCAAATGCTAGGATGTTCTAATAGTGTTGTAGGACTCTTTCTTGTGAGTAGATATCTCATATCCAGTAAAATTCAATTCGTCCTCGAATGGAGTATTGCTCACTCATCTGAGGTGGATTTCTGTCCATATATTCGCTATCACTGGTCCAGGTAAGAGACGCTAAATTAAGCTGTGAACATCAGCGTAGCAGTGTAGTGACGTGAAGGTCTTGTTGACGAAAACTATTGTAAAGTCCGACTATTTTGGAAGGTATTCATGTCATGGTATGCGAGGTGAAGAACAAAGCCACAGTTCGATTTTGAATGTGCACAAGAAAGACAGAGAACAGAAGACGAGATGGATTATGACGATAGTGTCTGCTGGAGAGGGCAGCAAGAGCATCTAACGTGTTTCGATGTTAATAAGGATATGACAGTAAAGCAGACGGCTCCTCTTAAGCTACAACATAAAGCAAGTGTTTACCTGTGCGGTTGGAATGTACACGTTCATTATACATTATGCTTTATACTTGCTTATCTTACTTATCTTTTATCGTGCGGGCAAAGGGTCTTCTATCACATTATACACGTCCATCGAGATGATTATCGCGGCTATAATTATCGTCCAGATCGGTGATCTTTATCAGCGTGGTATGAGGCACCAAGTAAAAACGTTGACAGTGTAGGAAATTACCCGATGATGCCAGTAAAGATCCCCTCAGCTGTTAGGCTCACCGTACCACCTTCTGACCTACGATGATTTTCAAGCGCTCGTGATGCAATCCGAATATAATTAAGTTTATAATCTCGTATTTGAATTTCTAGCTTAGAATTATGAAATCAAATCTTACGCCGGATAACACACATGTACAGCACGACCCTCCTGACGCAGGAGTGGTGAAGCGCTGCCCGGAACCATCTTACACCCTTCGTGTCAAGGTTGCTTGTCCAGCTTTCTGTCTCATTAAAAATCCAGCTGCCGTGCAGGCTCAACATCCTCACGCTATACGCACTGTACAGCTTTCTTACTCAATATCACTCCCTCTTCTCACGTTCTCTCCTTCCACTCTTTTATCTTATCATAAACTTAAGCTTGTATCATTTCCGCAAAAAACCATCTTTTTCCTCTGTTTTCTTGTATCTCTATCCCTCTAGCCCGCCTTTAAGTCTCCTTTGAAGCCTGTCCTCGATGACGACTTTTGTCCGGGGCTGGAGCATTCGACATTATTTTTTTTTTTCTTACTAAGACGATGAAACGCGAGCAGGAGCGGGGAAATGTCAATTCCAGAGGCCTTCTGGCTTGGTAGGTTGTTTTTAGTCAATCCAGCTCGCTAGCTGAGCACACCTGAACGACATGTATCTCGGAATTCCATGATAGAAAACAGTACACGAGGGATACACGAGAGGAAATGTTTATCCAAGTATTCACTGTGAATCGTATGAAAGTCAGGAGAACGATGGAAAGCCCACGACCTTAACACAATCGCAGTAAGACACATGACGTTGTCACGCTTGTGTGTCGACCTGTAGCGGCTGGTCACGTCACCACCTTGAGCAATGGCGGAGTGCAGATGAGCTGATGGTCTGTCAGGAAGTTATATGATGGAACAGTCATGGGATCATACTTTCTTAATGTGTACCGTTAAAGAGAGGAGACCGAAACGGATATCCTGTTGTGTGTGCGTGCGTGCGTGTATATATATATATATATATATATATATATATATATATATATATATATATATATATATATATATATATATATATATATGCGAGTAGAACCACAAGGAAACGGAAAACACGGTGTCAAAAACCTTCTGATAGTTACATCGTATCGTCAAGACTGAGTACAGATATAGAGAACCAGAATATAATACACCAGCCGCCACTGGGCAGGGGCCGGTGGATGAGTTAAGAAACAGGTGAATGATTATGGCACAGTTCACCCTCGACGACCTGGCCTCTCTCAAGTTACAAACCCAGATTAGAAAATGAACCTTTACAACTCAACCACCAGAGGATGACGCTGAGCTCTTATGCACTGCTTCATGTCTATCGTAATCTCTGTATGTAGTTATGTCTAATTCTCTAAACCCGACAATACACACACACACACACACACACACACACACACACACACACACACGCACTGGGAAAAATGGCGTCTTTAGAGGACGCGTAATGGGAGAGGCAACAGTAGGGAAGATTTGGCATAACTGTGTTGATAATTACTACCTTCTAAAGAGAATGGAGAAACCAGATCAGGATCCTTGATAGAAGCAATGAAGGTACAATCAGGATGGTGCAGGAGACTGGATGATATGACCTTGAGAGAGAGAGAGAGAGAGAGAGAGAGAGAGAGAGAGAGAGAGAGAGAGAGAGAGAGAGAGAGAGAGAGAGAGAGAGAGAGAGGTCCAGGGAAGCTTACCGCTACAGTATACTATGGAACATACACCAAAGCTAAACGATGTCATACGCCATCAATAATCGACCTAATTTTCATACAGCAACAACAGGTATGATGCCCCACCGTAAGAAAGTGATCATGTGTTGGTCAAGTCTGAGTATGTGGTACATGAAGAAATCACAGTGATATCTATGAGGGAAATATAACTTCAAGATGAGCTAAAAGGGATTATAACAAAGGTTTCTTGGGCTACGGGCTACGAAAGGAATTCTAACGTCAGAGTGGGGAACTGTATGTAATCAGTAGGGAGGGAACCAGTGAATGGGTAACAATGGAAGAAAGACGAAAGACGACATTCGAGAATGGGAGTCTTCAGAAAACTGAAGGAAACATAGACATGGAGAACATATAAAGACGCAAAAGCTGGGCTGCTTGTCAGAAAAAAAAATTAAGGCATGAAATGTGCAAGATAAAGGAAGGAGGAAGGAAAAGAAAAGGCATGAAATAAACACTGTAGAAAAGGGAAAAGAAAATCCAAAATCGGAATATAAATCCATCAGGAGGAAGTTGTCAGTTGAAGAACAATTATTCAGAGTGAAAGACTGAGAGGGAAGGGGCGGAGAAACAGTGAAGGAAAATGTGGGGAACTAAGGCATAATACCACTGTCTCTCCAAGGTGAAGGCCACAGCAGACGTCAGTAGAGAGATGGTACGAGGGTAAGGGTAGAGGAATATGTGTATATCGTTAAGCAAGACGTAAGTAGGATGAATGATCTTTAATCATACAGGTCCCTTAAGTTTTCAAGGTGAGTGCAAAGGCAAATAGCCTGAGCTGTTACCTAAAGGAAGAAGGATTACTCCTAGGGGAGTGGAAGAGAACGAACGCATATCTTTTTTTTCCTAAAAAAAGACGATAAGGATATTGCATTAAACTACTGGTAGATCTATGGGGCCAGTTACATTATCAGTTTATCTAAGTATCTTGCCAAAAGAGCTAAAAAGGGCTGTACATTAACAGTCACAAGTCCAGAAGTTAAGGAAGACTATGATCTCGAGGTTTCCAAATGTAGGGTGTGGCCCTGCAATTCCACTGCTAGCGTGTACTGAGCTAACACCTGCATCATACAACTTATCATATGTAATCGTAAGGACAACTTGGTATTCTCAAATTTCATACCTTCTATCCTGTAGATAATACAATTAGTATTTGCTATATCCTAAACCTCCTCTACCATTTCCAGTACAAGAACAGTCTGTATACTGTATACTTCATATACGATATACTTCTTCGACCCTCCTTTGTATTTCTATCGACGTTAACTGAATTCTTTGTATGCTTCTATTTTCGTGTCTGAATAAACTCTTGATAATCAGTGCCATTAAGCTGTCCTCCCTTTTACGACGGGATGAGGTCTCTTTGGGCTCTGTGCCCTACTGTCATCCAAACTCACCCAAATTGTTTTGTCTCAGTATATATATATATATATATATATATATATATATATATATATATATATATATATATATATATATATATATATATATATATATATATATATATATATATATATATATATATATATATATATATTCCTATGAGTCCACGGGGAAAATGTAACACGATAAGTTCCCAAGTGCACTTTCGTGTAATAATCACATCATCGGGGAGACACAAGAGAGAAATAAAATGGCGTCCTAGCTTCGTCTCTTCTATGTATATCAACTGACTTTTATTTCTCTCTTGTGTCTCCCCTGATGATGTGATTATTACACGAAAGTACACTTGGGAACTTATCGTGTTTCATTTTCCCTATGGACTCACAGGAATATCTTGATCCCGGGCAAAATTGTGATCCTTTCCAATATATATATATATATATATATATATATATATATATATATATATATATATATATATATATATATATATATATACAGACAGAAGAACCTGGACTTGTAAAACCCGTGAATCAAAGGACTTCACAGTACATAAAAAAAAAGCTGAGCAGTTGAATCTGAACTGTTTTTTCAGAGAAGGATCAACTGGTAGGTTTGGCTCTTTAATGACACGCTAAACCTCCATTCCAATTCACGATCCTGTTCTTTCATATGTAAATAGGTTCTTTTATATTCCTGCTACTCTGTGCTTATGAACTTTCCAAATGTAACTTGACTTCTGAACCTCTACCTGTTAGCTTGTGTATTTGGGGATTATATGCAATGGTATTCTTCGAGTTATTCTTTTCTAGCTGAGATGATTAGTATCTAAGTTGTCATTACTTAAAAGTAATAACACACACACACACACACACACACACACACACACATTTCATAAGAGAACAGAAAGCAAAGGATTGAATCCTGGTTGCGGCATTCGGTTCGCAGTCAACCCAATTGTTCATCCAAACATAGGAGATGAATTGGGCATCTGGTTTAGGATAGTTTCTCTCTCTCTCTCTCTCTCTCTCTCTCTCTCTCTCTATATATATATATATATATATATATATATATATATATATATATATATATATATATATATATATATATATATGTATGTATGTATATGGAGGCCACCAATGAAGTAGGTGCGAGCGGGCCTACAGCAATTATATTGATGCAAGTCACTTTACCCAGCTAAAAGTCTTGGTGTCTGCCAGTGAAGTTGGCGCCCTCTATCTAGCAATGGCAAGCACGTGCCGGCACACCATATGAACCCGCCTCAGTAGGAGTTTAGCTGTTGTAGGAGGTGGGAATGTCTTATTGTGCTCCACACTTATGCCCTGGATTTTCGTTGCTTTTTTCCTCCTTTCGTACCTCTACCACCAAATATGGTTGGAAATACTTGCCTTACAAGTGATAAAATAGCTTCTATAGCTGCATTAAACATGTAAATAAGCCAAGTATGGACATTTCTAATAATACTAGTGTGAGCTTGAGATCAGTACAACGATGGTTGAAGCAATTTACTGATATTGGCAGGCACATCTACACACACCCATGTGAAACACCCCAGGAAGGCCAGAAAAACCTCTCCACGTTCTCTGAATGTTTTTAAACGTCAGGTGGATGCAGACCCACGCATGAATGCAAGATAATGAATAAAACCCCAGACTGGTCAGTGACGCGTCGGTAAGGACGGTGCAGCGACGCTTACACCAGCACCTTAAGGACCGGAGCAGCAGGCCTCCCGCGAAACCGCTCGTAACCCCTAGACAACAAAAGAGAAGATACGATTTTTGTAAGAAATATGTGGTCGTGGCGGGCGTGTGAATTACAGTCGACCAGACTGTGATCCATTTGACGCCAAAGACAGTGCATGCATTGTAAAGTTCCCTGCTTCACTTATAGTAAGGGATGCTTCAGTTACCATGGTGTTGGGGACCTTGAAGTGTTGCCAAATAATGAACTATGAACAGACATAGTAGCCTCGAGCTGTTGTTTGACCATCTTTCTGACTCGTTCAAAAAGTGCCACACTGCCAGACTGGCCACTGATTGGCTTAAGGACTGTGTGGTGGAGTTTTTCAGTAACTGGCCCGGGAATTCACCGGATTTCAATCCAGCAGAAAACTTGTGGACGATTATGAAAATGAAATTACGTAACAGTGATACTACGTCGCTACCTAGGCTGGAGGCGGCCATTCGTGATATTTGGATCCTGTATATATAGCTTCAGAACCTTGCTGACTCACCTTCTGGTTGTTCTAAAAAGTGTATTATGAGGAAGGGGAACCAATAAGGCACCAGTTGGTGGTGACTACACAGTTTCCATGGTTTTATTTCATGCTTATCCATGATAGTTGTACCGCAGCCCCCCTCGCGCCTACTTCATTGGCGGGCGTTATATATATATATATATATATATATATATATATATATATATATATATATATATATATATATACAGAGAGAGAGAGAGAGAGAGAGAGAGAGAGAGAGAGAGAGAGAGAGAGAGAGAGAGAGAGAGAGAGAGAGAGAGAGAGAGTTACTGAAATGGTCTGATTACGACATTCAGTTTCAGTTAGCAAATAACGAGGGTGGCAGACGTAAATCACTTATGAGATTTGGATCAGAAGATAATCAAGCATCAGGTAAAAGAGCAGGGGAGAAGAGAGAAGGCTTGCTCATCAAATGATTTACTGGGGGCCATAAAACTGCCAGACGCATGTACCGTGATATAAAAGGTAGGGAGAGGAGATGGTTATAATCAAAACATAAGGGAGGACCAGGTATAGTTACGTTTGATTTGGAACCATCTAGTCAGGGAGCACTGAGGCAGGTTAAGAAACTTAACAACAAGGTGGACTGCAGTAGAGTACTTATGAAACGTAACGGACCGAAGTAAGGGAGGGAGAATAACAAAGAACACAGTAAGATAGCAGAAAACGGAAGCCATTAAATGATGTTAGTGAACTGAGCATCCCCCACTAGCTCCGCAGGAAGATCCGGAATGTAAGAATGAATGTAATGTATACAAATGCTGATGGATTAGCAGTCACTGGTAAAGAGCTGCGATTGATGGAACTACTTGGGAAAATATTCCTGATATTGCTGAAATAGTGGACATAAAGTCAAGAGGATAAGATCTCACCTATTCTCTGAGGAGGGGAACGTAATAGTAAGGTAGGAAAGAGACGGTGATGGAGGAGCAGGACTGGCTATCAATAATACAAGGCCTAAAATCTCAGGAACTGTTGGAAGTGACCCATTTAAACAAAATATTGTGGGAAGAGTAACTGTAGGAAAGAAGTTTATAGTGGCGCAGATATTCATAAATTCTTTCAAAGAATTTTGACGATCCAGAACATGAATATAATGATAACAATAGAGGAACGGACATTAGATGAAATAAAGAAAAACAGTGATGAAATAAAGAAAAACAGTGAAAGACCAGACGCCATATATTTGCCCATCATGGAGAGAGAGAGGAGTGAGAGGAGATTTGATCGATAACCTTAAGTTTCTTAACCAAGTAAGAGAAAGTAGATGGCGGGATGCAGGATAAAACAACCACAGATCATAATACAAAGTTAAGTAAGAAATTGTCATAAAAGTGTAGAAAAGTGATGATATATGAGTCGTCGACGGAAGGAATGAACTTGATGATGAAACTGTGGATGCGGACAGCATACATTTGTTTATAAAGTTGTTTGATAGAAGAGAATATCAAATGATGAGGCCCGTGAGTGTAGAACTTGCTCCCCATGCAGTACAAAAACGTAATAACAAATACTTGATAAACACACACACACACACACACACACACACACACACACACACACACACGCCAGATTAAGTCAAGAGCTCATATGCATCGGTCAACCCCGAGGGGTGGATGACTACCCAGCTGAGGTGTGGGCCAACTGCTACGTCGTGGATAAGAACCCATGCCGGCCCAACTCTGGATGAATCGCAACGGACTCATGGTCAGCAAAGCTAACGTTACGACACGTTACCATGTTCCTGAAGAACAATGTGGTGCTCCAGCCACCCTGCGTCTCGCCAGCCTTCGCCTTGATAACTACAGTGTGCACTGGAGTCCCCTCTCTCTCTGATCGCTAGTGACCTTGTTGTGATAATCGCTAATGAGGAGTCTCACTCCTGTGGCCTTATAACTAAGAAAGAAGATCATTTGTTACTCTTACGTAAAAAAGAAAATAAATTTAACACGTCCTTTTTAAAAACCTTCCTGGAACTTTCCAAGAAACTGGAGATGATAAAGAAACTAACGTAAGCTAGAAGATATTTCTCGCCGGAGGTGTCCCATATATTTCCCTGCATCCGGGAGGAGAGGACGTGTGTACCTGAGAGGGGAGGTAAAAGTGTTGACCGAGCCTGGCAGGTGACATATTAGCTGGCCCAAGAGCTCGCTGGCCCGGAACGTGAAGCCTCAGAGAGCCGGCCTGGAAGTCAAGACTAACGAACTGATGAGTTTGTTTAGCTCCATCAAAGACCTTGCCGGCCCATCGTAGGCTATTTAATTTTCTAGTCTAGATCCTCTTCAAACTTACGGCTGGGGAGGCAATCTTCGGCCGTGCCTGCGTCAGTCGGGGCGCCCCTCATTACTGATTCCGTTTGTGGCCGAAGTCCAGAAGTAGACGGCAGGGGGTAATCACAGAGCTAGTCACCCTCTCCCTGCTCCCGTTGTCTGCTGTACGTGCCATCGTCCGTTCCCTGTAGGCTCGGTATACCTCTACAGTCTGATGTATAATCAATCATATGTTGTAAACTCAGCTATTACCTGTACACTTCATTAAGCGTATGTTTCCAATCTTGTACACTTCCTAGTTTGTTGTACATTCTGCTATCAACTACTGTTCAAATGATTGTTGTACGTAATACCTTCTGATGGAAAATTCACGATTTTTTAGTCCAAAATTTAGTTTGTTGTGCAGTCCATCAAATGCAGTACAGTGTTGCACATCACTTGCTGCACATCCCCCTCTGTTGGTGTTCATCCTACCATGTATCACAAAGTACACTCTCCCATGTCCAACTCAACGCTGGATATATAGCCCTTGCCTGTTGTGAAGTCAACAACTTGCTGTACATTCATCCGTCTGATGTACACAATCACCTGCTGTACACTCTACAAACTGCTGTACAGGACGCAACCTGATGAACTTGTCACCGTCAAATGTACTCTTCAGCCTTCACCAGGGCAATCCTGTGCCTGACGTTCAACTATCTTCTAAACTATTTTTTGAACTCGTCCAACTTCTGCTTCCTGTTATTCCATCCCTGTGAATATACGAGGACACATTCGTTGCCAGGCTTCCCACGACACGTAGCTACAAATGAGTGTTACTGGCGTTATCGCTGTAGACAGTATGTCGTGACTGAGGCCCGGAACGTTCTTCATGGTTCACATCAAATAGTTCATTCTACTAAAGTTTGGTTCTTTCTGTAAACCAACTTCTTACCTTATCATTTACGACCACTTACTGAAGAGCCCATCATCTGTTATGCAACTAACCATTTACTTTACAATCCACCAATTTGCTCTGCAACCCACCATGCAATCCATCATGGATGTGGACGCCACTCTCTACCATGCAACACACCATCGGCTATCAAGTCAACCATTTACCGTATAATCCATCAACTTCCGCGCAACCGACCACCAGCTGTATAACCCAACCTCTGCTGTTCTATTTACCTCTTAAAGACACTAACGACTCTCCACTCTTGGCAGTTCACACATCTGTGTGGACAGGTCGCTGGCGTACTATCAGAGGTCAGCGTCACCAGGAGACAAGAACCTGCCAGTTAACCTCAGTGGACAGATGGCCGCTTTACTGTCTCCAGGCTAGACAGGAACCAGACAGGTCACACCACATGCAGTGAACTGTACTGGCAGGACAAAGCAACGTGAGGAGAAGACCAGACGAGGGAGTACGACGCCTGGAGGTTCATGAATCAGGTCTGCAGCAGCAGGGAGCTCCTCCCACAGGCGTGACACGTGCGATACAGGCAGTGTGTAGAGACTTGATACTAGGAAGGACATAACGCAACGAGCAAAGGGAAGACTCGACAGGTATGGATGAACAGAAGGAATCTCGTGTAAGATAACGTGTGGGACCAGCATGGGATAGCTGTATACAGAAGACCAAACCATCATCAGTGAATCAGAAGACATGATCTGATATGAGCAGCTGCTGGGACATGATGGGGAGGCACCTTATGAGAAGCATTTCTTGATGTAATGATGAAAATTCGTTCTGCAAAGAGTGGTTCAGAGACATATGTGTAGAAGCGATGTTGAAGCATACCAGAGAGGCTGATGAAACGTGATAAAATGCTTGATAAGAAGAGAATTCAAGTCGACCGTCGAACTTTTATCGCCCCAAGAACACACAGACTCGGTCTTGAAGTGAGAAGTCTAACATTTGCAGACGACGCCGTTAAGAACCAGAGCTGTGGGTATTTGGGCGACTCTCTGCCTAGTGTATGTATACGTATGGGATACAGATGTGTCGGTCGAGTTATGAGGACGGTTTGGTCGGGGAGACCCGGTGTCTCATTCACCTCACTGGTCGCCTGTGGAACATGAACTCCATCAGTTATGAGGAATATGATTCGTTACTACACACACGAGTGAGAGCTAATGTGTTATGTCTCGTATTCAGATGACAATATGTATTGCATAATTTGATACATAAACGCTCGAGAGAAGAACGGTACTGAAACACACACATACACACACACACACACACACACACACACACACGCATTACATATATATATATATATATATATATATATATATATATATATATATATATATATATATATATATATATATGAACAGTAGGAAAATGTAAACTCCTATGAGGTAAGAAGTCCTCCAAAATACCATACTCCCACTGATACAGACTCGCTAAAGGTAACTCTTCATTGGCGTTAAAACCTTGAACAGGCGGAGTCCGGTAACACCTATATATAGCCAACAACCTTGTGTATAACAACACAACCCATCGCCAGCAAAACTATAAACCATCTGCTGTTACTCATTATCTACTGAACAGACCAGTGCCTGAGGACCACCCCAGAACCTCATAACAAGTGCAACATCCCAGTTGCACAGCCCACCACATACTGCACAGCACACTCTCGTGTGCAGTCCATCCGCTACAGCATGTACAATGATCCATCTTCACAAACCATTGCACTGCTGCCTAGCGTGTTCTTACGTTGCACAGTGCATCACCTTTATGACATGTCGTATGTTGCACAGAGCACTAGCTGCATTATGACAGGTCATATGCTGAACCAACTGCTTAATAACAGGTCATATAATGAACATTATGACCCCCGTATCTCATGAACCCAGACAGCATAACATTTACTGCATAAGTTATCGTCTGCTGCATGCAGCATTATTTGTGTTCAGTTTACGGGACTGCTGGGGAGCCCATCTACCCATGTGCAACCCATCACCCTTGCTCCCACAGCCCACCTACCCCTCGCTGTAAAGCGAACCAGCTGCCTGCCGGAGTGTACCTATTGTGCACTTCTACGTGTGCACTGTACAAGCCAAACACAGATGTACGCGGGAGGGGATGTACTAAGTGTACGCTTTCTGCCGTCCTTGTGAGTGTCACGTTGGACATCGATTGTACTCCAGCCTCGTGCCACGCAACAATGAGGGTCCGGCCTGGATGCTGGCCCCGGGGTACTCCAGTGTTCCAGCACGCCAGAATAACAGTAAACAAACGTTTAATGTAGCCTCTGGTTGCGTCCTCCCTCCCTTTCTCTCTCTCTCTCTCTCTCTCTCTCTCTCTCTCTCTCTCTCTCTCTCTCTCTCTCTCTCTCTCTCACCCCTGTACAGCAGGGAGATAAACTTTCCCTCGCTCTGCAGGGTGGCGAAACAAACTCTTCGGGTGCGTTCTCTCCCCATCGCCGCACACGGGGAGGATATAATCTCTCCTGATGGGAGTCCTCTCCCCCAGCTCCGCACCAAGAGATAGTAACCTCTCCCAAGTAAAATGACAGCCAGCGTCTCTCTCTCTCTCTCTCTCTCTCTCTCTCTCTCTCTCTCTCTCTCTCTCTCTCTCTCTCTCTCTCCTCTGTGTGGAGAAAACTTCTGCATTTCCTTACTCTAAGATCTGCAATATCCTGTTCCTTCACGGGGGCCAGCATTAAAAAATAATTTTGGTACGAAAGACCAGGAAGGCAACTGGGGAAACGCGGCGGAAGGGGAAGGAGGAAGAAAGCAATGGTGGAAGAGAGACAAGGATGGAAAAGGGTTGAGGAAAAGTGGGAAACGGAATGGGGTACAAGACGATGCAACCCTTCAGCACGACGCTACGACCCTTCGGTGACTTCCAAGCTACCACTCCTGTACGTCCTTAGCACGACGCTACGACCCTGGAGAACGACGGTATAAACCTTGGGTATGATGACCTGCCCTCTGACCTGACCCTGGAGGCCAACATATGACACTCAAGGGTCGCACCATCGTGACGCTCAAGTGGTAAAGAATCGTTAGCTATGGAGTCACTATGATCTGTCAGAGTTGTTAGTCATATCATTTCGGTATTTTTCTTCTTTTCTTTTTTTTAATCAAAACATTTGTCAGGCTTAATGATGGGGATACTTGCCTCTCTATTCAGCCGGAAAACTTGTCACCCTGTCCAATTAGAATATTTATCAACCTTTTCAACCAGAACATGAACCCGGCTCACAAAGCCTACCAAACAAAAACAGACCAAAAGATAGAAATACATATATTTAATTAGTTTCCAGCGAGGAGGGTTTTTTTTTTTTTGCCGTAGTCTTGTATATTGAGTAGTGACAGAGAGCATTAGGCAATGAGAAGCACCGACCAGCAACCACGGCTACATTGAGAGAAGAAAAACGAAATAATATAATTCTCTGGGCAGTACGTCCACGCCCGGCCCCCCGCCCCGCCGAGGCCAATTGAACATGCAGTATTTTGACAAGGTTGCCGCGTCGGGCCACGTTATATTTAAACTATTGTTTCCCGCCATGATCGAGTGGTGGCAATTACAGCACGGCGGCCGGCTCCATAGCTGTCAGTGTGAGCACCCGGGGGGCTCACAGCCTTCCAGGCCACACCATCCACCAACGCCCGTGTCACCGTGGGTTACGTGTAGCATTTTTACCCTTAGAGGATCGAGGGTGGGAATGTCCCTCTGTTCCTGAGGGTTAGCGAGAATGATATGACACTGATGGGTTAAATGTTGAAAAAATATATGAAACCTATTGCCATCATTCTGAAGCCTCCTGTAAATGTAGATAAGGATGAGTTTGTATATATATATATATATATATATATATATATATATATATATATATATATATATATATATTATCCCTGGGGATAGGGGAGAAAGAATACTTCCCACGTATTCCCTGCGTGTCGTAGAAGGCGACTAAAAGGGAAGGGAGCGGGGGGCTGGAAATCCTCCCCTCTCATTTTTTTATTTTAATTTTCCAAAAGAAGGAACAGAGAAGGGGGCCAGGTGAGGGTATTCCCTCAAAGGCCCAGTCCTCTGTTCTTAACGCTACCTCGCTATCGCGGGAAATGGCGAATAGTATGAAAAAAAAAAAAAAAATATATATATATATATATATATATATATATATATATATATATATATATACAGCGCTGGTGGCTGATTCATGTGAGAAACTGCAGAAGCTGGTGACTGAGTTTGGTAAAGTGTGTGGAAGAAGAAAGTTGAGAGTAAATGTGAATAAGAGCAAGGTTATTAGGTACAGTAGGGGTGAGGGTCAAGTCAATTGGGAGGTGAGTTTGAATGGAGAAAAACTGGAGGAAGTGAAGTGTTTTAGATATCTGGGAGTGGATCTGTCAGCGGATGGAACCATGGAAGCGGAAGTGGATCATAGGGTGGGGGAGGGGGCGAAAATTTTGGGAGCCTTGAAAAATGTGTGGAAGTCGAGAACATTATCTCGGAAAGCAAAAATGGGTATGTTTGAGGGAATAGTGGTTCCAACAATGTTGTATGGTTGCGAGGCGTGGGCTATGGATAGAGTTGTGCGCAGGAGGATGGATGTGCTGGAAATGAGATGTTTGAGGACAATGTGTGGTGTGAGGTGGTTTGATCGAGTAAGTAACGTAAGGGTAAGAGAGATGTGTGGAAATAAAAAGAGCGTGGTTGAGAGAGCAGAAGAGGGTGTTTTGAAATGGTTTGGGCACATGGAGAGAATGAGTGAGGAGAGATTGACCAAGAGGATATATGTGTCGGAGGTGGAGGGAACGAGGAGAAGAGGGAGACCAAATTGGAGGTGGAAAGATGGAGTGAAAAAGATTTTGTGTGATCGGGGCCTGAACATGCAGGAAGGTGAAAGGAGGGCAAGAAATAGAGTGAATTGGAGTCATGTGGTATACAGGGGTTGACGTGCTGTCAGTGGATTGAATCAGGGCATGTGAAGCGTCTGGGGTAAATCATGGAAAGCTGTGTAGGTATGTATATTTGCGTGTGTGGACGTGTGTATGTACATGTGTATGGGGGGGGGGGGTTGGGCCATTTCTTTCGTCTGTTTCCTTGCGCTACCTCGCAAACGCGGGAGACAGCGACAAAGTATAAAAAAAAAAAAAAAAAATATATATATATATATATATATATATATATATATATATATATACATATACATATACATATATATATATATATATATATATATATATATATACATATACATATATATATATATATATATATATATATATATATATATATATATATATATATATATATATATATATTCATACTTAACCGCTGTTTCCCACGTCAGCGAGGTAGTGCAAGGAAACAGACGAAGAATGGCCCATCCACCCACATACACATGTATATACATAAACGCCCATACGCGCATATGTACATACATATGCATTTCAATGTATACATACATATACATACACAGACACATACATATAAACACAAGTACATATACTTCCTGCCTCCATCCATACCGTCGCCACCCCGCCACACATGAAATAGCATTCCCCTCCACCGAGGTAGCGCCAGGAAAAGACAAAAAGGCTACACTCGTTCACATTCAGACTCTAGCGGTCATGTGTAATGCATCAAAATCACAGATCCCTTTCCACATCCAGGCCCCACAGACTTTTCCATGGTTTACGCCAAAAGCTTCACATGCCTTGGTTCAATCCACTGAAAGAACGTCGACCCCAGTATATTACGTCATTCCAATTCACTATTCCTTGCACGCCTTTCACCCTCCTGTATGATCAGGATCTGATCGCTCAAAAACTTTTTCACTCCATCCTTCCACCTCCAATTTGGTCTTCTGCTTCTCCTTGTTCCTTCCACCTCTGACACATATATCCTCTTTGTCAATCTTTCCTCGCTCATTCTTTCCATATGTCCCAACCATTTCAACACACACTCTTCTGCTCTCTCAGCCACACTCTTTCTATTACCACACATCTCTCTTACCCTTTCATTACTTACTCGATCAAACCACCTTACACCACATATTGTCCTCAAACACCTCATTTCCAGCACATCCACCCTCCTCCACACAATCCTATCTATAGACCATGCCTCGCAATTATATAACATTGTTGGAACAACTATTCCTTCAAACATACCCATCTTTTCTTTCCAAGATAATGTTCTCGCCTTCCACACATTTTCAACGCTCCTAGAACCTTTGCCCCCTCCCCCACCTTGAGGCTCACTTCCGCTTCCATGGTTCCATCCGCTGCAAAGTCCCCTCCCAGATATCTGAAACGCTTCACTTTCTCCAGTTTTTCTCCATTCAAACTTACCCCCAATTAACATGTCCCTCAACCCTACTGAACCTAATAACCTTGATCTTATTCACATTTACTCTCAGCTTTCGTCTTTCACGCATATTACCAAACTCAGTCACCAACCTCTGCAGTTTCTCACCCGACTCAGCCACCAGCGATATATCATCAGCGAACAACAACTGACTCACTTCCCAAGCCCTCTAATCCACAACAGACTGCGTACTTGCCCCTCTCTCCAAAGCTCTTGCGTTCACCTCCCTAACAACCCCATCCATAAACAAATTACACAATCATGGAGACGTCACGCATCCCTACCGGAAACCGACATTCACTGAGAACCAATCACTTTCCTCTCTTCCTAATTGCACACATGCCTTACATCCTTGGTAAAAACTTTTCACTACTTCTAGCAACTTACCTCCGACATCATAAACTTTTAAAACCTTCTACAAAGCATCTCCATCGACCCTATCATATGCCGTCTCTAGATCCATAAATGCCACATATAAATCCATTTGCTTTTCTAAGTATTTCTCACATACATTCTTCAAAGCAAACACCTGATCCACACATCCTCTACCACTGCAGAAACCACACTGCTCTTCCCAAGTCTGATGCTCTGTACATGCCTTTACCGTCTCAATCAATACCCTCCCATATAATTTCCCAGGAATACTCAACAAACATATATATATATTTTTCTTTTTTTTCTTTTTGCCGCTGTCTCCCGCGTTTGCGAGGTAGCGCAAGGAAACAGACGAAAGAAATGGCCCAACCCACCCCCATACACATGTATATACATACACGTCAACACACGCAAATATACATACCTACACAGCTTTCCATGGTTTACCCCAGACGCTTTACATGCCCTGATTCAATCCACTGACAGCATGTCAACCCCGGTATACCACATCGATCCAATTCACTCTATTCCTTGCCTCCTTTCACCCTCCTGCATGTTCAGGCCCCGATCACACAAAATCTTTTTCACTCCATCTTTCCACCTCCAATTTGGTCTCCCACTTCTCGTTCACTCCACCTCCGACACATATATCCTCTTGTTCAATCTTTCCTCACTCATTCTCTCTATGTGCCCAAACCATTTCAAAACACCCTTTTCTGCTCTCTCAACCACGATCTTTTTATTTCCACACATCTCTCTTACCCTTACGTTACTAACTCGATCAAACCACCTCACACCACACATTGTCCTCAAACATCTCATTTCCAGCACATCCACCCTCCTGCGCACAACTCTATCCCCAACAGACTGCATATTTGCCCCTCTTTCCAAAACTCTTGCATTCACCTCCCTAACAACCCCATCCATAAACAAATTATATTGTTCGCTGATGATACAGCACTGGTGGCTGATTCACGTGAGAAACTGCAGAAGCTGGTGACTGAGTTTGGTAAAGTGTGTGAAAGTAGAAAGTTAAGAGTAAATGTGAATAAGAGCAAGGTTATTAGGTACAGTAGGGTTGAGGGTCAAGTCAATTGGGAGATAAGTTTCAATGGAGAAAAACTGGAGGAAGTACAGAGTTTTAGATATCTGGGAGTGGATCTGGCAGCGGATGGAACCATGGAAGCGGAAGTGAATCATGGGGTGGGAAAGGGGGCGAAAATTCTGGGAGCCTTGAAGAATGTGTGGAAGTCGAGAACATTATCTCGGAAAGCAAAAATGGGTATGTTTGAAGGAATAGTGATTCCAACAATGTTGTATGGTTGCGAGGCGTGGGCTATGGATAGAGTTGTGCGCAGGAGGGTGGATGTGCTGGAAATGAGATGTTTGAGGACAATATGCGGAGTGAGGTGGTTTGATCGAGCAAGTAATGTAAGGGTAACAGAGATGTGCGGAAATAAGAAGAGCGTGGTTGAGAGAGCAGAAGAGGGTGTTTTGAAATGGTTTGGGCACATGGAGAGAATGAGTGAGGAAAGATTGACCAAGAGGATATATGTGTCGGAGGTGGAGGGAACGAGGAGAAGTGGGAGACCAAATTGGAGGTGGAAAGATGGAGTGAAAAAGATTTTGAGTGATCGGGGCCTGGACATGCAGGAGGGTGAAAGGCGGGCAAGGAATAGAGTAAACTGGATCGATGTGGTATACAGGGGTCGACGTGCTGTCAAGGGATTGAATCAGGGCATGTGAAGCGTCTGGGGTAAACCATGGAAAGTTCTGTGGGGCCTGGATGTGGAAAGGGAGCTGTGTTTTCGGGCATTATTGCATGACAGCTAGAGACTGAGTGTGAACGAATGGGGCCTTTGTGGTCTTTTCCTAGCGCTACCTCGCACACATGAGGGGGGAGGGGGATGTTATTCCATGTGTGGCGAGGTGGCGATGGAAATGAATAAAGGCAGACAGTGTGAATTGTGTGCATGTGCATATATGTATATGTCTGTGTGTGTATATATATGTGTACAATGAGATGTATGGGTATGTATATTTGCGTGTGTGGACGTTGCATGTGTATACATGTGTATGGGGGTAGGCTGGGCCATTTCTTTCGTCTGTTTACTTGCGCTAGCTCGCGAACGCGGGAGACAGCGACAAAGCAAGATAAAAAAATAATATATATATATATATATATATATATATATATATATATATATATATATATATATATATATATATATTGCGTTAGCGAGGTAGCGCAAGGAAACAGACGAAAGAATTGCCCAACCCACCCACATACACATGTATATACATAGACGTCCACACACGCAAATATACATACCTATACATCTTAACGTATATATATATATATATATATATATATATATATATATATATATATATATATACATATATATATATATATATATATATATATATATATATATATATATATATATATATATATATATATATATAATATGTAGGACTTTAGTGAAGAAATAAATTGGAAGGTCTCTTGCGAGGAAAAGACCTTCCGAAGTCAGGCAAAAAGCTCCTACAATTCAGGGGATGATGAGCTGTTCATAGTGAATTACTATTCACCAATTAGTGAACACAGAGGAGAGCAAAGAGCTTCTGACGGTGGGTCAAGACGAGGAGGATCAGTGAGGGAGCGAGGCCGGTGTAATCATCCCCTGGATTAAACCCTCACTTAAATGGCCATAAATCGCTGAGCATTCCTACGGAAGAGGACGATTAGATGGATTAGTGGGAGGAGACTTTATATTTTTTTGGGGGGGGAGGGGGGGATGGTTGTTTAGGGGGGGGGGTTGGTGGGTGGCAGTTGTGGAACGTCGTTTAAGGTCAAGATCCGGTGAACCTTCTCTCTCATAGCTGATTACCACATTAACCTGTATCATATCTGTCTCTGTGTATCATCCATCATGATACAATACAACCCTGACATTCTTTTGTTCTCATAGTGTGAAAAACCTTTCTGGATCACGTGAGTGACTCGTGAGTCATCACCATACGCATAATTTGTGAGCAGAAGTGACTTAAAACTAGCGATTCACAGATGACCAGCACTGGAGTAACAGATGGTTCAGCACATGGTGTGTGATAGTTAGCCAATACCAAACTGGCCACCATCAGGTTGAAATAGGTCACTCACATTATTTATCTCTCAACAGCTGGGTCTCTACGTCATGGCTCAGCTGACTTCCCTCATGTTATCACCAATCCCTAACCTAATCCTCGCCCTCATCTCCCAGGCTTTAACATACTGCCCACGTTATTACCAATCCCTGACCTAATCCTCGCGCTAATCACTATCATTTGCCGTAATTTCATCTGATCTTTATAATACCGCACCGCGCGCGGGCACGCTCTCCTCTACGGCTGATACGAGTTAGCTTAATACGTAATAAGAATATGATGTGAGTTAGGAGTGGCGTGGGTGAGGCCGGGAGGTTGAAGGAGGACGAGGAGGGAGGGGAGAGGGAATGGAAAAACAATGGATGAAGGAGTAAGAGGGACGTGAGGAATGATGAAATATAGACTGGCAAAATGAAACAGTCTGAGAACTAGAGAGACATGAAATTGTGCCATTACAGTATTTCTTGCTTGCTTGACAACAACATATCTTGCTTGCTTGACAACAACATATCTTGCTTGCTTGAGAGCAACATATCTTGCTTGCTTGAGAGCAACATATCTTGCTTGCTTGAGAGCAACATATCTTGCTTGCTTGACGAGACAGTGTTGTTCATCGCCGCTACGTGTATCAAACAGATGTCTGCAGGATTCATCTGGGACTCTTCTTAATCACATATCGAACATTATATTAACTGCATCTGATGCTTACAAGCAGTTTTATTCTTCACCTCACTTGGCAAAATGTTAAACAGTCGTTCCATTGTCATCGCAGGACTGACATGCATCTTCGTCTGATAACTCTCATGTTATATTCCCAGGGGTTTTTATTGCAGACTTGACCATTCTGTTTCAACCGCGCTAAAACGTTCTTACCTCAAGCATTTTATCTTGGCTCCGTCAAGTTGCTACCGTGTGTAGATCATCTCGTACCTTTCCCTTATTCCCAAGTTGTTAAGTTCGATGTATCTTCTAACCTCTCGTGACAAGCGCCCACATTTCATTCCCTCGCGTCTGCTCCTGAGTCGCTTTTGAGGTCTTTCTAATCTGTTGATCTCTGCTCTTTGGGATAGTAACCATACAACTTTGGAAAATTAAAGTTTCCCACTTATGTATAAACTGAATAATTTCTCTCTCTCTCTCTCTCTCTCTCTCTCTCTCTCTCTCTCTCTCTCTCTCTCTCTCTTGGAGAAAGCTTCCCATATCACCAGTGTGATATTTTCCATATGGTGTCCAGATGTTAACTTTACATATATGTTAACTACTACATCTTCAAGTCTATCATTCTTCACTGATTTCCTTTCCTCTTTGGTCCCTATTAAGGTACACCTGCTGTATCGCATGTCTTTCCACGATTTCATTGTGCAAGTTTCCCTTTACTGAACTCCATTAATAAGTGTTCTTATGACCAATTATAGATTACGTATAGATCTTACTTCATTTTCTCTTCGTCTGCTTCCGAACTTATGATGTTAAGTCTGGTTTCGCCCGCGAATCACAGTATCATACTTACTGTCTGTGTCAGATGTCATCATCATCATCATCATCATCAACAACAGAACAGAGACTAACACCGCTGCTTGAACCACCATTCACAAATCATCAACCTCGTCAGAGTGTCATTTACCACCACCGTACTTTGAATTTTCTGTTCGTTGGAAACTCCTTGATCCATCTTGTCAACTTCCATCTTCTTATGCTATGTTTCACTACTTTTTCTTAAAAAATTCTTTGATTTACTTTATCAAATGCTAGTTGTAAAGTCAAGGAAAACATCCTTGTGTTGAGATTTTCCTATATGTTATGTTAGTGGGCTAACGACTGGGTTAGTGCACCACTTACCTGGCACAAATCCATGTTAGTCTTGTTTGTACAGCTGTTGTTGGCCAGGTATTCCAGCTTATATTCTCTAATGTCACGTCAAAGGTTTCAATTACATGTGACGGTAATAAGCTCCTCCTCTTGGTTATAATGCCTCGGCAGAAGCTCACATCTTCCTCTGTGTATTAGCGGTAGACCAGACATCATTGAGAGCATCCACTGCGCTGCTTCCATTAAGGATTGTCTAAAACAAAAGCATCGTCAGTTTTCCTCTTTTCTTTTCGTCTTTTTGCAGGAAAACGGCTGGATTTTCATCTCCTCCTGGAGCTTAGTCCTCACTCAGTTCACTGTTGTTTTACTGATATGTGTAAGGCCGTCTCATCAGACGAATCACGGTAGCTGAGTAACTTTGTTTTCTTAATCATTTTCAGGAATTGATATTTTCATGATATACTATATATAACACCCGTATAATATATTACGTATAAGATTCAAAATATGTGATATATGATACTGTCTTAATATATGATACATCATATCATATCATACATCATATCATAATCTTTACATTCTGTAAAGAAAATTATTCTCCTGTCTATTATTTCTGCTATTCTCTCACAAAATATTTCAGTGACGTCATTTTTTATCACTGCCCTCAAAAACATCCAGTTTGTATCTGTAAACTGATCATTAACCTCGCTCTTGACTTCGATGTCTACCAAGTGCCATATGATTCGCAAGATCAGACGTTTAATTTCC
>NC_092241.1:41337296-41422296 GCF_036320965.1 Panulirus ornatus | reverse complement strand
GGCTAATTTCCTCGCTAACATAAAGAACTACTAATTTTTGTAATATATTCCTATTACCCTGATTACGTGTTTAGGTTTTCAGTATAACATTCAATAATATATATATATACATATATATATATATATATATATATATATATATATATATATATATATATATATATATATATATATATATATATATAAATTGACAAAAAATGTTTCACAAGTAACCTGCTTGTCAGCTGGCTGCACGTCGTTCTGACACAGACAACATCAACTTCATAACACTTACAGCACACGAAGGATAATATATCTTTCAAGAAAATAAAAGGCTTTTGCTTCATCGATATCAGTGTGTCTGATGTTTCCGGAGTTCGACAGTTTTCAGACACAAAAGAAAATCAGAACCAATTAAAACTCTAAGGCGGTAGAAGGCCTGTGTTCAACTACTCTCCTCAGACATGTGTAATAAAGAGGCAGTGTAGAGCCTGGGGTTTGATGCTCTGTCCTTATTGTCTCGACGTGAAAACACTACACACACACACACACACACACACACACACACACACAAGAGATAGGATTTCATGGATGAAAACTCACTCTCCGTAGATTACAAATAGGTAATTAAGGTAATTAAATACACACACACACACACACACACACACACACACACACACACAAGAGAATTGCATCAGCTTACAAGAGTACTTTACTTAACCAGACTACAAAGTTGGTCTTCAACGAGGTTGATGAAATTCAACCCGCGAGCAAATGTGAAATAATGAGGATGAGACAAAGCGAAAGACGTCCTGAATGTGATCATCATCCTGCAGGAAATAAGCTTCAGGATTCTGTGTGTGTGTGTGTGTGTGTGTGTGAAGGCTTTTGGGTGTAGACATCGTCCCTAACCCGTCGCCTAGTTAGGTAGGCATTCTCGTGGCTGGCTGGTTGATAAATGGGTTAGCTTGCCTTAAGCATGGGTTTGTATATATATATATATATATATATATATATATATATATATATATATATATATATATATATATATATATATATATATATATATATATATATAAGGATGGGATACAGGGAAACAAAACACCTCGATATGATTACTACCTGAAGGAGTCCGAGTGTGTGTGTGTGTGTGGGGGGGGGTGACCTGGGAGTAGACATAGTCCCCAGCATATCGTCAGAGTCACGTATTACGAAAATAGTAAATGAAATAAGGTTCCTGCCTTAGATATCCCTATATGGATATACATTCAGCGACTTACGCACACCCTATATTACACCCAAATTAAAGATTTTGCTTCTCAGATATAGTCACCGCATATCAAGAATACACGAAGCTAATAGAGAGGGTCCAAAGGAGAATAAGGAATGTTGCTACTAGAATAATGAGAACTGAGGTACAGGAAAGTGAGAAACCATACATTTCCCACGTTTGATAGTCAACAATGAACTAGTCTTCGAATGATGCGAGGATAAAACAGCCAGAGGCCATAACATATATGTATGCTAGAAACTTGTAAGAAAAGATATAAAGAAGTTTTTCTATAGCATAAGAGAGGTGGATGATTGGGATAAACTTAACGACGAAATTCTGAAGTCTAAACGCATCACAACAGTACAGAAGGTACTGTGCAAACAAGTAATTGCACTTGAGCCTCAGAAGTGCTGTGGTTATGTTTGCGACCCTCCAACTCAACTGGCCTGGGTTCGATTCCCGGACAAGACAGCCGACTCAAAGCTAACCTAGCTGTTTATCATTCCCTCTGGGACTGATCTATAAATAGGTTTTCCCATACGTAAAAGGAGTTAGTATTCTGTTCTCTTGTGATTCAAGTTATAGGAAGCTTTGCCAAGTTTGTTAAGAGAATGATAATGATAAAAGTGCAAGTCTTATACATAGTCATTTTGTCCGATATGGGAGGGAGTTCTGCAGTCGTGGGGTCCTACCTCCGTATGTATGTAACTACGAACGTATGAACAAAATTATGTGGACACATACATACATACATAAATGCATATCGAGAAGTATATATTTTCTGGAACCATGAAATGTGAGATATTTCTGAGTCCCGCATTCCTAAATCGACTCTGATATTAAGGGACATCACTAGTGTTGGGTTATGGAGGCACTAGAACCAGAGGAGTTCTCCTTACCCAACGGAGATGGGTTGTGGCTCAAGAAGCTCGCTCTAATCTTGGAATAGGGGGTATAGCTAGGGGAGCTCTCCTTACTTTGGGGAGATTGAGGTGTGGCCAGGTAAGCTTTCCCTACCCTTGGGAGATAGGGCGTGGCCAGGGAACTTCTCCCTACCCTGGAGAATCAGGCGGGGAGAAGGCGAGGCCAGGTGGGTGTGCCTTGAGAGAGGAAGGGAGGGAGGGAGGAGCGGCAGTAAACAGGATCATCCCAAACGTCAGACTGTATATGAGTCTCTATCGAATATCTCATTGCTTCCTCCTGTGCCACGGCTGGATCTCAGGTGCGCAATAGCTTGGTGTCTGGTGCACAACAGCTGGGTGTTTGGTGCACAACAGCTGGGTGTCTGGTGCACAGCAGCTGGGTGTCTGGTGCACAACAGCTGGGTGTTTGGTGCACAACAGCTGGGTGTCTGGTGCACAGCAGCTGGGTGTCTGGTGCACAACAGCTGGGTGTTTGGTGCACAACAGCTGGGTGTTTGGTGCACAACAGCTGGGTGTCTGGTGCACAGCAGCTGGGTGTCTGGTGCACAATAGCTGGGTGTCAAGTGCACAATAGCTATGTGTCTGGTGTCCCTAGTGGGACAGATTTATTAAAGTTATATTACATAGTGGTTTCCACGATCATCATCAAGGGCGACAGGTTTCTAAAGAACTGCATCACAGAGACGGTCTCTATGAACCGACTCGTATAAGTCACATTCCTGTAGCAACGTCTACGAACCGTCTCTGGTGTAACAAGTTTCTTAAGAGTTCCGGGACTACAGTGCAAACCTTCAACATTTTGATTTCAATGTCCTTATGGCACGAGAGTGTTTATTAAAATCCTTATTTCATTAAAGTAATTTTGTGACTTCTCAATCTGTTTTTTTTATGGTCCACCGTAAGAGGTCTTAAATCAAGATTAGATTTCAAAGGTCACTTATGGACCTTTCCTTTTTCGAAATAAAGAAGCTTTTTATTCTTAGTATCACTGCGCGGGGGTGCGATTCCCAGCGCAAGAGACAGAGAAACGGTAAACAGACACTGTGCAATCTTTGCCTCATCTGCCGTCACCTCGAGAGCGTCACTTAATATACTGTCCGTAATCATACGTCTTCAGCCAACACTTCATTCCTCTTATGTTTTATTGTCGTTTTCTGTTTACTTGTCTCAGACGTTCTCCTCACGTTTCATCTTGTCTCTCTTATTCTTTGTCTTGCTTCTTTTTTATATTTCTTTCCTCCGTCTGACGTCTTTGTTGGTTCAGTCGTTCATTTCCTGTCCTTCCCTTCTCTCTTCTAATTTTCTCGCCTTTCTCATTTCATCTTCATTCATGCATTCTATCTCCTGTTTTTTTCTCATCTATCGTTCTCTCTCTCTCTCTCTCTCTCTCTCTCTCTCTCTCTCTCTCTCTCTCTCTCTCTCTCTCTCTCTCCATCTAGAATCCTTCTTACAGCTTTCGTGCTCTTTCCCTCCCTCCGTCCCGGCCCCCCCCTCCCCATGTGTCTCTCTCTCCTTCTCCCTTCCTCATTACACTGATGTTCCTCCCTCCCTCCCTGCATGACCCTCCCATCTTTCTGCCCCCCCCCCCCCCCCCCCTCACCGTGCCCTTGGCTTCCTCCTGGGCCTGAAATAAGACGAGTGTTTACGGGGTCATCAGCGGCACGAAACTGCTCCTCTCCTAATGCCAGTGATTAACCCGCCGTTCCCTGACTGTGATTAGGGACTGTTAGATGACTGGTGGTCGCTGCTGACGACGACAACGCACCAATCAGCTGCGTCCACGAAACAAGGGGGTTGGAAGGGAGGGAGGAGGAGGAGGTGGGATGAGGGGGCCGGGAAGAGAGAGAAGGATAAGGGCGCAAGTCCAGCCTGGCGAGGCCCTAGACGAGGTAATCAAGAGGTCGTTGGCCAGGGACGTCATCGCTGAAGGATAATTAGGGCGTTGCGGGTGTGTGTCAGCGGGCACGCGAGGCAAGGAGCCCGTCACCATCCACTGTCTGCGAATGTTTTCCCAGAGTCAGAGACACCGATCCCCTGCACATGATCAGCGAACGATGATGGGCATTATAAATGAGCGTCTCGCGGCACCAGACTATCGATAGCAAGTTACATAGGAACTATAGTCTGGTCACAACCATATGTCCTGGGCTATCAACTGTAGAAGCCTCCTGCGAAGTCCACATCGTGAGGTCGTCCAGTGTTGGTTAATAAGACCACTGTCCCTTGCGCCACTCCCTGACTTTGGATGTTTGGATTATCCCGCAGCTCTGCTGAACTTCTTGTTCTCCTTCCACGCTCTACTGACTGTGGGGTCTGCCCGCCTCCTCTTGGCCGCAACACTTGACCTTCCACCCTACATTCAAGCCACCTCTCTGGGCTTCCTCATTTGAGTTTCCTGAATCTTTCTCCTCCTTTTACCTCTCATCCCTGCCAAGATTTTCCTCTCACTGTAACCTTTCAAGTTTGGCTGCGACTCACAATGGCTTTTTGTTATGTCTGCTGGTAAGAGAGATGAGATGCTGCCGCAGTATCTCTGTCTCTCTGCGAGATCTTGCTCTTCCAAGTCTTCTCTGTGACTGCTCGTCTCTCTTGCTATCATGGATGGGTCATTGACCGTAATTCAGCTCTCCTGTTATCCTTTTCCGGTCTTCGCTACAATATCGATCTCATTGTTCTTGTTGTATCTCGACCACTATCTCGCCCTGTCATTGCTGGTCCTCTGACACTATCTGGCAATCCTATCGTCCTTGGTCTATGCTGCTACCTTTACTCTCTTTCCCTCATGCTATGTCTGTGTTTGCACGTCTTAACCACTAAGATCTCATGAGTCACTCGAGATCTCCGATTATTTCATCGAGTATCTCTCCCCACTCCTGTCTCATGTTGTCTTGGCTTACCTTCCGTTTTCTGATAAAGATATCTATCATCCTTCTTCCCTTCTGCGTCATCTTCATCTTAACTCATCTATCACTTCCTTAGTTTACATCAACATAATCATGTTTTCTTTTATCATTTTAGTTGTATTCTTTTATATTCCCATCTACTTTCTATTCATTGTTTAGATTCCCATCATATATCCTTGCCAGACCTTATCTTCTGTGTCTCCTTCATCTCTCGTAATCTCTTTGTCTCTAGACAGTATCTCCTACCAGCGGTCAACCTTCGCTGAGGGTTTCCCGTTGTTACTTTTCAGAATATCGACAGTTTAATGAGTATGATGACTTCGATATCTGCACTCCGGGCGAGGCACCTGAGGGCTGACAGCCTCCACTTAACACTACCTGACACCAGTGACCACGAAACATCTACAGTGGAGGAACTTAGCGATACTTGTTATAACTAACGCCTCCAGTATTGTCCATAAACATCTTCTTGTTGAAACTAACATGAGCGATACTGAACATCATGCAACAGTTGACAAACCGTTGTAATACAACACTGTTGAACATCTCATAATACAACTCCGTCATACATGACTGGCAGAGTCCTTTTTCTAACAGCTGACATATTCCATTAGAAATCTTTAAGCATCATCAGGTAGCTAGTGTGCCTCCAGATTTTGTTGTCATGAGGTCGGCAACGTACCTCCAGGTGTGGCTGAATATCTGTCTCGAGGCAACGTATTCAGCTTCACATCTTGATTATCAAATCCCACATTAAACCCTGTTTAAAAGTGTTGTGGCACGGACGTTTGTCATTGAATACCTTCCAAACTTCCAGTCTATTGATATTTAGTATCTGATATATTTTGCCATCTTTTAAATTTTCAAAGTTTCTTCTTTGACAACCTTAGACAATATTTGATTACAAGCGTCTAGCATCTGACATTTCGTGAGACTGGTTAATATGACGTACGTGTGTGTGCAATCTGACATCTTCTGATACGTTTTCAATGTTACATTATAACTTCACCGTCCACACAGATGCCACTCGAACACTGATCTCTTTATTTTGACATCTCTGGACATTTTTCTATTACTAGCCACCTTAACTCCCTTCTGACGACCGATCTCTGGTATCTGACGTCCTTGACTGAGTATAACTATCGATATCCAGCTCCCATGACATCATATGACTGACGAATCCTGCGATTTGACATCCTCTGACGCCATTGTTGTACCGCCGTCCACCGCCTGACATCCACGGGCGCGGGGCGTAATTACGGGGAGCTGAGCGCCTCCTCACTGCTGATATTCACCAATTTCCTGTTTATAATTGGACAAGTAAAGCAGGATCTTCTCCACGGAAGCCAGCTCCTTCCCACCCACACTCCCAACCCGTTCCTACCACGGTGCACAGTTCAAACACTCTCCTCCCACGCTACGTGGGATTAACGCTCAAGGAGAAGGCCACGGTGTGCACATTAGCTCCCACCGTTGTCTTACTCCACCCCCATCCCCCATGTACAATTAGTCAGGTAATGCGGCTGTAATGTGTTTCATGGCATTAATAACACCAATTTCCATCATCCATTAGGCACTGTCATAATAGAGCTATCAGCAATCCGGCAACCGATCCTCACTACTGTTCTTTGTGTCATCGTTGCTCTCGTATTGCCTATTCCAGCCCCACACCATCAGCACCACAATCACCATTAACTTTCACTATCACCATATATACCTATCACCAACATCGTCCATACCACCGAAACAAACACCATCACCATTATCACCACCATCTCAATCATCACCATTATTACCTCCCGCATCAAAGCCATCATTACTGCCATCTGCACTGCCACCCCACAACCTCCATCATCTCCAACACCATCACCAATTAACTCCACCACCAACACAACTATCACCACGCACACAGTCATCGCTACTTCCGATCTCATCGTCATCTCCACCACCATCGTGACTGCTTCAACACCATTATCATCACTATCACCACACCAACACCACCATTACGATCATCATTCCATTACCATCACCCCTTCACTGTCACCACTTCACTAATACCAGCAGCAAATATAAGAGTCATGGACACCCATCATCTTCAACACCACAATAATCACTGCAAAAATCACAGTCACTACAATCTGAACCACCATCACGATATCCCCTCCCATACCATCATCTACACCATCACCATCATCATTATCACCACCATCACGATATCCCCTCCCATACCATCATCTACACCATCACCATCATCATTATCACCACCATCACGATATCCCCTCCCATACCATCATCTACACCATCACTATCATCATTATCACCACCATCACGATATCCCCTCCCATACCATCATCTACACCATCACTATCATCATTACCACCACCATCACGATATCCCCTCCCATACCATCATCTACACCATCACCATCATCATTATCACCACCATCACGATATCCCCTCCCATACCATCATCTACACCATCACCATCATCATTATCACCACCATCACGATATCCCCTCCCATACCATCATCTACACCATCACTATCATCATTATCACCACCATCACGATATCCCCTCCCATACCATCATCTACACCATCACCATCATCATTATCACCACCATCACGATATCCCCTCCCATACCATCATCTACACCATCACTATCATCATTATCACCACCATCACGATATCCCCTCCCATACCATCATCTACACCATCACTATCATCATTATCACCACCATCACGATATCCCCTCCCATACCATCATCTACACCATCACCATCATCATTATCACCACCATCACGATATCCCCTCCCATACCATCATCTACACCATCACTATCATCATTACCACCACCATCACGATATCCCCTCCCATACCATCATCTACACCATCACCATCATCATTATCACCACCATCACGATATCCCCTCCCATACCATCATCTACACCATCACCATCATCATTATCACCACCATCACGATATCCCCTCCCATACCATCATCTACACCATCACTATCATCATTATCACCACCATCACGATATCCCCTCCCATACCATCATCTACACCATCACTATCATCATTACCACCACCATCACGATATCCCCTCCCATACCATCATCTACACCATCACCATCATCATTATCACCACCATCACGATATCCCCTTCCATACCATCATCTACACCATCACTATCATCATTATCACCACCATCACGATATCCCCTCCCATACCATCATCTACACCATCACTATCATCATTACCACCACCATCACGATATCCCCTCCCATACCATCATCTACACCATCACCATCATCATTATCACCACCATCACGATATCCCCTCCCATACCATCATCTACACCATCACTATCATCATTATCACCACCATCACGATATCCCCTCCCATACCATCATCTACACCATCACTATCATCATTACCACCACCATCACGATATCCCCTCCCATACCATCATCTACACCATCACCATCATCATTATCACCACCATCACGATATCCCCTCCCATACCATCATCTACACCATCACTATCATCATTATCACCACCATCACGATATCCCCTCCCATACCATCATCTACACCATCACCATCATCATTATCACCACCATCACGATATCCCCTCCTATACCATCATCTACACCATCACTATCATCATTATCACCACTATCACGATATCCCCTCCCATACCATCATCTACACCATCACTATCATCATTATCACCACCATCACGATATCCCCTCCCATACCATCATCTACACCATCACTATCATCATTACCACCACCATCACGATATCCCCTCCCATACCATCATCTACACCATCACCATCATCATTATCACCACCATCACGATATCCCCTCCCATACCATCATCTACACCATCACCATCATCATTATCACCACCATCACGATATCCCCTCCCATACCATCATCTACACCATCACTATCATCATTATCACCACCATCACGATATCCCCTCCCATACCATCATCTACACCATCACTATCATCATTATCACCACCATCACGATATCCCCTCCCATACCATCATCTACACCATCACTATCATCATTACCACCACCATCACGATATCCCCTCCCATACCATCATCTACACCATCACCATCATCATTATCACCACCATCACGATATCCCCTCCTATACCATCATCTACACCATCACTATCATCATTATCACCACCATCACGACCTTCACTGTTCCTACCATCTTCACTTTCAGCAAATCTATCAACACCACCACAATTACGGAACCACCATTATCATCACCACCACCACCACCATCACTACCACTATTACGAACCACTATCACCATCACCACCACCGCTATCATCAGTACTCTCATCACTACCCATCACCAGCACCATCATTAATACCACCAACATTATCATCATCACCACCACCACCACTACCTTCATTAATACCACCAACATTATCATCATCACCACCACCACCACTACCTTCATTACTATCATCATCACCACCACCACCACTACCTTCATTACTATCATCATCACCACCACCACGGCACCATCAGGAGCAGTAGCCAGCCACAGGAACAACGCCCTCAGGAGACACAGCTATTCTGCCATTCTCTTTGTCGAATTCTCGGTAGGATCTGTGGACTTGCTGCGGGAGAGCGTGAGGGAGAGCCAGCGGAGAAGTGAGGGTGGGGAGTGGGGACTGAGGGAGTCACTGAGAAGATCCGTAATATTGCTACTTTTGTAAGGACAGATTGTGGTGTGAGAAGCGCGAAGGGCATTTTGTGGTGGCTGGAGGAGTCTTCACGGTGGGGTGTGGTGCTGGAGGAGGCTACATGTGGTGGGGTGTGGTGCTGGAGGAGGCTACATGTGGTGGAGTGAGGTGCTGGGGGAGGCTATATGTGGTGGGGTGTTGTGCTGAAGGAGGCTATATGTGGTGGTGTGTGGTGCTGAGGCGAGACGGGAAAAGTAACAGTTACGGGAGCTGGTGAGGAAACGTAGAGACGTTCCTGAGTATCAGGTATATCACAACTGGAGTCATATAAGACGGTTGTGACATTATGCTGTTGTGATGGCCTTCCACAATCTTGAATATCAAGTACTTAACTACCAAAGTTGTATAAGATGGTTATGATACTATGCCGTTATCATGGCCTCGCACAATTCCGAATATTAGTTACTTAACAACTTAGGTCGTATGTGACGGTTGTGAGATTCTGTCGTTGTTGTAGCCCTTCTGTGGGGTGAGCTGTCGCCAGAGCCTTACATTAGGAGAATATCAAAAAGCCACAAACTTCATGTCAGCAAACATCAGAACTGTAACCAATTCTATGTATTGAGAGATATTCAGCAGACTGTTCATGTGGCATATTAGGACCAAAAACAGGAAAAGCTTCTTCCATTTGGTCGCCACACTTTAAGGAGCACAGAGAACTGACAGAAAAGAAGCAGAGGAGCGCAACAAAGATGATGCCAATAATAAGAGAGCTGAGTTACAATGAGAGACTAGAGACCACAAATTTATCCCTCATTAAATAGAAGAGAGCGAGGCGTCACTTGATCACATCCTTAAAGACAACTAACAAATCTTATGAAGATAACAGTGCACAGTTCTTCGAAAGATGAGAAGACAGAACAACCAAAGGTTATATTATGAAATCAAACAAGAAACTTGGTAGAAAAGACGTGGAAGAATATTAAAGAATAAGTGTTGTGGATGCATAGAATAAAGTGAGTAATGAAACTGTGAATTTCGACAGCATACAGGTTTTAAAAGCTATAAGATCATAGAGTAGTGTTGTGGCCCCATGAGTACAGAAGTCCCTCCCAGTACTTTGCAAATACGTAATCACACACACACACACGCACACACACACACACACACACACACACACACACACACACACACACACACACACACACACACACGTGTAGTGATGACTTGCAAACGGCAGCCACAAACACAGTGCATGACATTCATCATTTAGTCATTTCTTTCCCTCAGGGTAACTACCCCTGACCCTATACAACCAACTTCACCCTGATGGTTCTGTCGCACATCATACCACCCTAACCAAGGGTTATCATGGTGAACTGTCCTGCTCAAGGGTCACGTCATCTTGGTCTTATCTGTACTGAGGGTTAAAACCCCGGGATATTATTTAGCTTTCGTTAATTCCATAACCAGAATATAACTATAGACCCGTCGTGTTAATAGGACTTATATCCTCCACCAAACCATCTAACAGCCTCCATCACCAGACTCACCCATCACACGACATCCCCCTTCCCCCAGTCCTCACCCATTACGTAGGTCACAAAACACCAACGAATACAGAAAATCAAGGTACTGAACAGAAGAATGTGGTTCATGTTACAGGCTGGCATTTCGCTACATTAAAAATATTCTAATCTTCGATTGTGCTTGACTGGGAGAAGCGATAATAATAAGTGTTCTCTCCACTGGATGTCTCTGAGTTGTCACACTGACATTATTACATGTAGTGGAGGTCGCACTGGGCATTAGTCATATCCGGTAACAGGGTTCAAGGTGCACCAGTCATGGTGCAGCAACACATGACGCTTGCATCACCCTCACAGCTTCTAAGATAACAGCCTTCATCATTATCTCGCTCTGGCTGTAGGTAATAAGAGAATGTTAGGTCAGTCAGCATTAAGCCTTTTTATTTCTTCTTTTCCTCAATGTTTTTCATTCCAGAAATAATAATATATAAGCTTATAGTGATACTCATGACTTATCTATTACACATGTAAGTCATCATAATGACTGCTTGCCTGTTAATATGTTAAATGATTAGTGATGTCAATATGAGCACTTACCAACAGTTTTGAATCGTGACTGATCCCGGTTACTTGGCTTGGCATTAATCATGAATGATGTTTTGGGGCTTTTGTGATGACTGAAACATTATGATGCCGACAGAATTTGGTTGTCTGGACAAAAAAAGATGAATCAAATCAAGCCTGATGGCATGACTGGAAGTGATGTTTGACTACTGTTGGTAATTTAAGTTGGTTAACAAGCCATAATAGTTTGCTTTGCCCCTTTGCAACATTAAAAATTTCATGGATAGTGTTACAAGGATGATTTTACCAAGACTTTGGATTAGGCTCCTTTGCCTTGATCAGCCATTATGTAATGTGTGGTAATACTTTGAAATTTGCTCCCAAGAACTGACTACGTGTGCCTCCATCAATAGATAGATCTTGTAATACACAGCAGGACACTACTGTGTCATGTGATTACTGTGTGACTGTTGGCAACTATAAGGTGGGCCAGTTTTGATGTCTGTTTCTTTTCTAGCATCTCGAAGTTTTGGACCCTTCTACCTCCAGATGTCTTTCCAAATATTTACGACCTTGGCCGTTTTAAAGGGCAGGCTTTCCACTTGCGCCAAAATTCATAAAGTATTGTTCTTTCTTTTTCCTTCTTCCTCTCATTTTGATTATGACTCAGCCTTCTTGTTGACTTCTGCCCATAAATGCACAATAAATATCAATGGTTCTTATTCATCTCTTTTGGTTTTTGTGATCTCTCACTGCAAAAGAGTACGCTGGACAATTTGTTATTACTACACCTGTGTCTTTCTACCTATATACACTTTCTTTTCGCATGATTATATAATGATATGATAGAAACCTATCATCTAAACCCTGGTTACCCTGTGAAGGTGACTAACTATGTAGATTTTGGGGCTCATGGCTGTGTAGATTTGCATTAGTAATTAGATTTTTTTATGCAAGTTTTATGCCTCAATATTGCTGAATGACTGAAACAAATTTACATAATATATATATATATATATATATATATATATATATATATATATATATATATATATATATATATATATATATATCCCTAGGGATAGGGGAGAAAGAATACTTCCCACGTATTCCCTGCGTGTCGTGGAAGGCGACTAAAAGGGAAGGGAGCGGGGGGCTGGAAATCCTCCCCTCTCCTTTTTTTTTTTTTTTCTTTTTCAATTTTCCAAAAGAGGGATCAGAGAAGGGGGACAGGTGAGGATATTTCTTCAAAGGCCCAGTCCTTTGTTCTTAACGCTACCTCGCTAACGCGGGAAATGGCGAATAGTTTGAAAGAAAAGAAAAAAAAAAAAAATATATATATATATATATATATATATATATATATATATATATATATATATATATATATATATATATATGATGGTAATCTTTCGTGTAAAGTGTGTCACTAGAATCATCGTTTTGAGGTAAAGACAATTACATATAACGTAGAATGGGATTCATGTAAACAGAACTGAAAACAGTAAGGCTGGTAAACTCCCTCCTCTGGTTGGACGACCTGACGCACACTAGTCAAGACGTGGACTGGTCAACTGAGGTACTATGGTAAGAGCTCAGCACTTGACACATCAAAAGTTCTACGAAGGTTCTGAGCTCTGAATGTTGTTAAGGGAAAGAGAAGATGCCATACATGCCAAAAGAAATTCTGAAGTGAGCTTCAAACAGTGACCCAGTAGGAGAGGTAACTGGAGAGATTGTTAACATTTCCGTAAAATCAAAGCAAAATGTTGTCCACTGCAGAGCCAACGGGTCGACCAACCTAACACCAGCCCTTCATCAGGAGTCAGTTGGACGAACCTGTGTTAACGAAAGATGAATTAAACACATTTTTCCAAGTTCACGATGTAAATGAACAATGTTTCGCCCAGCAGAGGGTTTATAGAAAGGTCTTGTGTTTTGTATGGTGAAAGCAGTGGCGGTTGATGATAATGATGACGATGATGATGATGATGATAGTGATAACAGAAATGAATGCGTGTGTCTACACTCCCCACACTAAGCTCTATGTTTCTCATTACTTCTGCTTTCACATATAGCCTCAAAAGGACCCCCAGCGTCCAGTTGCCATTTGCGTCCCCACGTATAACGGAGAGGAGAGATAAGGCAGGAAGTTAAAGGAATGTGCAAATGCTGGAAGAATTGGAGGCGCTTATTAACGTGCATGTGTGTAGCATGAGCTGGAAGTCGAAGTTTAACTGGAAGTAATGGTGGTAGGCTAATGGAAGTGATGGTTGTAAGCACACGTAATAAATGTTAAAGCGGTACAGGAGAATGGTAATGGAGGTAGGTGGAGGCACAGGCGATAGTGTGAGTGAAGTATAGTGGAGGCGTATGTAAGGAGAGGAAGTGGATGTAGAAATGATAAGTGGAAGTAGAAATGACAGTGGAGTTGGAAGTAAACGAAGGTGGAAGAGGAGGGTATCATCGTATTATGAGCAAGCATTACCAATAATCCCAGCTTTAATTCTGCGTCGAAGGCAAATTAAGATATCATAATATATATCATTATGTATAAATCGTATATATCATAAATCAGACCGCACACAGGAATGAGATTCACATGACTCAGTGTGCTATACTTCACTCTTTAGATTTCTCACAAATTAGTACTTTCTTTCGTCCTCCGCCAGTCTGCTGTTCTTTAATCTACATCTATGATTGAATATTAGTAACATGTATTGACAAGTTACAATAATGATCTTTCGTATGGGACATGATCAAAAGATCTCTGAAAATTTACAAGATATTTATCTGATATTTCACACACACACACACACACACACACACACACACACACACAAAATTACTGTCGATTTTTCGTTAACTTAATTCTTCCGCACATTTTGCAAGCTTCTCCAGCCTTCTTATCTCCATCATCTTCCCTGGGCCGATAGGAGACTCACCGGGAGGCGATTTGACTTCCGTTACTTACTTCTCTCTTCTCACACTAGGGTAAGCTTTCTCACACTAGCTAGGATAAGCTTTCTCACACTAGGGTAAGCTTTCTCACACTAGCTAGGGTAAGCTTTCTCACATTAGGGTAAGCTTTCTCACACTAGCTAGGGTAAGCTTTCTGGAAGGCCAGTGGGCTTGTACCATTACCCATTCACCACTACAAACACCACCTTTTGATTTTCAATCATCTGCTCCGTAGACTACCTGACCCAGCTGACTGGCAAGCCTCTAATCCCACTGTATATTTGAATACTGGCATTCCGTCTTCTCTGAAGATATTTTTTCCCTATCTTTCCTTCGTGATGTCCTTCAGCAGACAGACGTGTGATCTCCCTCAAGATGCAGACCAAGTTCAGGAGGCTGAATGAATCACAGTAACACTATTGATGTACACAAGTGTTTTCTAACTTCATTGTACACAAGGGTTTTCTAACTTCATTAAACTTTACAAAAGATTTCGTTTTTCCTTCTACGCATCCATATGATGCCTTAGGGTTGTTATTTACATTTTTCTATCACATATTCATATTTTGTATCTCGTATTTTCATTCCGCACACCTTTTCGCTGCCCAGGACGCGCAACGCGATGTTCTGGTTTGAATTTTTCATCCACGTTTCTTGTTTCTGCTGATGAGGTCTTTCTCTCAGCTGATTACTCATCCCAGTCAGTTTATTCACTGCATCTTGCTCTCCTGCTTCTCTGTCCGTGATATTTTGTTTCTAAATTTAATGGCAAGTTTAATTTCAGTTACATGTCTTCATTCCTGCATTCCAATGTTTTTGATGAAACACATTTTACTTCAGCCACATGTCTATTGTTCCTGCATTCCATAGCTGAAGCCAGTTAACATTTCTGAGATGGTTGCACGCTGCATCAGGATTTCATTTCCTGTCGTTTGGTTTTTTCATTCCATTACAATATGTATCTAACACAGAACTTGTATATCTAACTTTATGATGGTCGCTAGTTCTTAATATATATGCTTCGTGTACAGCCTTTAAAAAGTCCTCCACTCGTTACATATATCTATTCACTTCTGACTGACTAATGCATCCTCCAAAAAGCATCTATGATCCAAATCTACCAGCTTCCATCTCCATGTCCACAGTTCTGCTTGATGCTCTGCTGGAATTATCAACTCTCTACCAACATAACATTGTCCCTCTGGTTTGAAACACCGTACATAAATATTATACATAGGTATATATATATATATATATATATATATATATATATATATATATATATATATATATAACATTTGTCAAGTTTGTCAGCTATTTAAAGGGTCTATGCAGAACTTTACATTTTTGGACTGCTTCTTTGGGCTTCACTTCCTGCTCTGCAATCTAGTTAATCTTAGCTTTTACCTCTCTTTTTTCCACGTCCACTTCCTTCTTGCGTTACCCATCTTTGTGCTCAGATTTCTACTGATTATTCCAACTACACGGTAGATGGGACGGTGGAGGTTGCTGGCAGATTTTAAGGTTAAGGATGATGGAAAAGTAAAATTGCACAGTGGATGGAGACGTAAAGGTAACCATTAGACAGTAGGGTCAAAGTGAATGATGACGGTAAGGACAGATGGGCGGTAGATGGAAGAGTGGAGGTGAGTGGTGTATATGTGGATGGTGTATGAAGGGAGGAATTAGGTGTTGGATGGATGGATGGAGGTGGATAGAACATAGGAGGAGGTGGAGGAGGAGGAGGAGGAGGAGGAGGAGGAGGAGGAGGGAGAGGGGGCAGTTGAAGGTAGGTTGGTAGATGAAAAAGTGGAGGGGGAAGGTGACAGATGGTGGAGTTGGTAGTAGGGGTATTGGAAAGGTAGAGGACTAGAGGTGAGTGTCACGTAGCAGAGCATAAACGTCTGATGGTAATGGCAACTGTATGTATCTTGGCTTGCCACGCATCCATACTATTCTTATCCTCGACTACATATTGATGCTTAAGCCTGAGCATGACGGTACAATCACTACTTTAGAACCCTTGGCTGTGACGGTATGACATTAAACCCGATCCTTAAGCTTCAAGTTAAAGGCCAGGATATCATACCTCTGAGTCGCATCATCATGCTCGAGGGTCGTACCGTCATGCTCAAGGGTCATACCGTCATATTCAAGGGTCATTCCGTCATATTCAAGGGTCATACCGTCATATTCAAGGGTCATACCGTCATATTCAAGGGTCATACCGTCATATTCAAGGGTCGTACCGTCATATTCAAGGGTCATTCCGTCATATTCAAGGGTCATACCGTCATATTCAAGGGTCATACCGTCATATTCAAGGGTCATACCGTCATATTCAAGGGTCATACCGTCATATTCAAGGGTCGTACCGTCATGCTCAAAGGCCATACCGTCATATTCAAGGGCTTTACCGTCGCGATTCAGAGGTCAAAGAACTCCAACGTCAACTGGTTTCTGCCTTGCACAAACATTTCTCGGGGAACTGACTTTCGCAGAGCACTGTGACGTGATCTGCCGTCCGCTGACCTACACACACACACACACACACACACACACACACAGACATCCCTCCCTACCGTGCTGATGATCTGCTCTCCTGTCCTGACCTCGCATATTGCCCTTCTACATGGGGTGGTGTCCTGTCTCACATGTAGAACAATCCTGCCTGATCTGGAGTAAATGATTTATGGAGGTAGAAGCGCAGGTGAAGATAAAAGGTGGAGGTACAAGTGCTGATGCGAATAAAAAGTAGAGGTAGAAATAGAAGTGAAGATAAAAGGTGGAGGTAGAGCAGAGGTGTACAGAAAATGCAGAGGTAGGAGTGGAGGTTTAGGCATATCTTCTTTTGCAGGATTATTAACTTGAAAAGGATTTACCAATTAGAGTGTTCGAAATCAGACTCATACATACATCTAAGAATAGACGTGATAAAACATTTTTGCTTCAAGTACATGACCCACATTATTTGTGTTTCCTTAGTCACATGAACAATTCGTAGGTTTTTCTACCTTCTACCACACTAATCTTAGAGTCTCTGATACCTTCCCTTACCACAAACACCTCGGAAAGTACACAGTGGTCTGCTGCTGTCTGAATTCCTTTCCTTTGTATAGAGAAAGGTGCAGTGGGAAGGGGGTAGTGAGAGCAGAGACACACACATAAGTGGGGATTAAAGCAGTGATCAGAGTGCAAGTGTAGGTATAGGCAAGAAAAGAGATGGAACTGATGATGCAAGAAGAATGGAAAACATCTTGAAATGCAGATGAAGAATCAGACGGAGGGAGAATAGATGCGAGAATAGATCAAAACAAAAATGATGATTGAGGAAAGAGGAGAAAATAATTACAGAAATGCAAATATATGACTGAACAGTAGCAAGGAGGGGAAGAGTAAAAATAATGGTGTGTGAAACAAAGAGTGAGATTTATGATGAGTGGAGGCTGGGGAGAGGGATTAGAAGCAGAGCTGGCCAGCAGGTGGAGGGGAGTGAGTGGTAAATGTGGTAGTAAAACGAAGAGGGAGGGATTGAGGTAAATAACAGTGAAGTATGAAGGCCGAGTCTAAAAAAAAAAGATGTTAACTGGTAGCGGGTAGTGTTGCTGACCATGACGCATTCATGAATATTGCAGTTGGTCCACAGTCAACCCAGCTGGCTCAGGCTAGTGTATATGTGGATATATATATATATATATATATATATATATATATATATATATATATATATATATATATATATATATATATATATATCTACCTCGCTAATGCGGGAAATGGCGAATAGTATGAAAGAAAGATACATATATATATATATATACATATATATATATATATATATATATATATATATATATATATATATATATATATATTTTTTTTTCCTTGGGTATAGGGGAGAAAGAATACTTCCCACGTATTCCCTGCGTGTCGTAGAAGGCGACTAAAAGGGGAGGGAGCGAGGGGCTGGAAATCCTCCCCTCTCAATTTTTTTTAATTTTCCAAAAGAAGGAACAGAGAAGGGGGTCAGGTGAGGATATTCCCTCTAAGGCCCAGTCCTCTGTTCTTAACGCTACCTCGCTAATGCGGGAAATGGCGAATAGTATGAAAAGAAAAAAAAGAAAAAAAAATATATATATATATATATATATATATATATATATATATATATATATATATATATATACATATATATATATATATATATATATATATATATATATATATATATATATATATATATATATATATACATATATATATATATATATATATATATATATATATATATATATATATATATATATATATATATATAGCGTTAATGAGATGGCCTAGATTATATCATTCAGTTGCCAGTGCCGTCTCAGGTAGCATATACAAAGAAAGAAAAATGGAGGGATGGTTGAAGAACAATGTTAAGTTCAAAGTAAAATACTGCAAACTTATTAACGAAGATGACATACAGGAGAGGTAGCCATGAGAAAAAGAAACTAGAAAAAAGAAAAAGAAAGATAATTTACGAGAATATCAAGGGAAGAAACCATACAGGCAATGAAAATATGACAATCTTGGTAAAGAATAAAGAAATAGAGGGGAAAGAGAAGAAACACTGAATAAGAAATGAATTATATATATATATATATATATATATATATATATATATATATATATATATATATATATATATATATATATATATATATATAAAGATTACCTTAGGACCATTTTCTATAAAAGAGTCCTGGTGTTACCCAGGACCTTTCAAAAAGCTCTTGTTGCCCAAGGCTGCGCTACTTCCAGAAGCAAGGAAACGTTTACTCCTTTGCAGTGAGAAACTCTTTGAGGAGACTGTACTCCCAGTGAGACAGCCTCATAAAAGAGTAACTTTTCACTCGTTGTGTCACCTGGAGCGGGTGGAGTCCTGTAACACCATAAACACAGTTTGATGAAGACTTGACTTTCAGAAGATAAAGAACTATACCGCACAAAAATAAACAAACCAGCAACAACAAGAACAACAAAGCAACAACAAACACAGTCATATGAACATATAAAACAAGAGTAAAAATAGAAGGGGAATCAAAGCAGTTCTAAAATGAAAGAAAAAAAAAAGACTGAAAATCATCAAGACTTAAAATACTGAGTCACCGGGTCAAAATCTGTGAGCTTGTGAACGACTGGGCAGAGCGGCCAGAGGAACTAGAGATGAGAGGATTTACAGACGAGATAATTGAGGCAGGAGAAGATAAGTGCCGACTCCAAATTAGCGGCCAGTCAAGGCATGCAAATGTAACCAGGAGCTGAGGGGGAACAGTAGGCAAACAATGATGGAATACTCGATAACCAGGCGGGCCATGAGGGAGGCACAGAGTGGGTGCAAGGACTGGATGTCTGCTGGATGGGGTTGTGGGTGGTAGATGGCGAGGTAGATGGTGGTGGTGGTGATTGATAAGGGGGATGTTGATGGTGGATGATACGGTGGAAGTAGATGGTAATGGGTAATTGGGTGTAGAATGGTAGGATGGAGGTGGATGATAGGGCTGAGATGGGTGATGAATAGATGGATGGAGGTGGATGGTAGGGTTGGGATGGAGGTGGGTGGTGGATGACGGAAGGATGTGACTCGTTTTGGGATGTGGAAGTAGAAGGTAAAAGAGTGGAACTGATTGGTAGATGTTTGGTTGGTATAGGTGGTACAGAGTAGAATAAAAGTGGATGGTGAATGGAAAGTGGAGGAGAGTAGTAGGAGGAGAGGTAGAAGTGAATGGAAAGGACAGAATGGCTGGACGATGGAAGGGTCAAAGTGGATGATAGGCAGAAAATAAGTAGTGGCTTTAGTGGATGTGAAAATGGATGTACATGCGAGATGAAAGGTTGGATTGACATGTGGATGGCAGGTTGAGGAGAGGACGAGAAGAGGTTGGGGTAAGCTATTGAGGTCAAAGTGGATTGAAGGGCTGGGGTTGAATCGTGGATGGTACATAGGTCTGAGAACGAGGGAAAGATTTCTTCAATGTGCTGGTCCAGAGGGATACCGACTTAAGTCTGGAGATATTAGTGAATATACAGACATTAGTATTCCTCTCAGCCTTTACAGAGGGAGGTGGTATAAAGCAACTTCTTTTCCAGCGTAGAAATACGATGCTCTCGTTAAAGGAATCGTAAACAAGGAAACATTCCTGTATGATGCATGTAGATATAATACAATATCATCAGGGCTTCAGTATTTATATGAAACTGGCTATAGTGAGGAGGCGAAGAGAACATCAACTCTTAGAATGAGGTGACGCAAGTCTGCATGTGGGGATTCAACTTATAATAGGCTTTATTACATACGGTTAAAGGAATATAAACTCACCCCATGGATATTGCGAATGACACGTCTGCTTCTCTGAATAATTCGTAAAATCATTGGGTTCATATATGTATATGTATATATATATATATATATATATATATATATATATATATATATATATATATATATATATATATATATATTATTTTTTTTTTTTATTATACTTTGTCGCTGTCTCCCGCGTTTGCGAGGTAGCGCAAGGACACAGACGAAACAAATGGCCCCACCCCCCCCCCCCCCATACACATGTATATACATACGTCCACACACGCAAATATACATACCTACACAGCTTTCCATGGTTTACCCCAGACGCTTCACATGCCTTGATTCAATCCACTGACAGCACGTCAACCCCGGTATACCACATCGCTCCAATTCACTCTATTCCTTGCCCTCCTTTCACCCTCCTGCATGTTCAGGCCCCGATCACACAAAATCTTTTTCACTCCATCTTTCCACCTCCAATTTGGTCTCCCTCTTCTCCTCGTTCCCTCCACCTCCGACACATATATCCTCTTGGTCAATCTTTCCTCACTCATTCTCTCCATGTGCCCAAACCACTTCAAAACACCCTCTTCTGCTCTATCAACCACGCTCTTTTTATTTCCACACATCTCTCTTACCCTTACGTACTCACTCGATCAAACCACCTCACACCACACATTGTCCTCAAACATCTCATTTCCAGCACATCCATCCTCCTGCGCACAACTCTATCCATAGCCCACGCCTCGCAACCATACAACATTGTTGGAACCACTATTCCTTCAAACATACCCATTTTTGCTTTCCGAGATAATGTTCTCGACTTCCACACATTCTTCAAGGCCCCCAGAATTTTCGCCCCCTCCCCCACCCTATGATCCACTTATATATATATACATATATATATATATATATATATATATATATATATATATATATATATATATATATATATATATATATTGGAAAGGATTACAATTTTGCGCGTGATCAAGATATTCCTATGAGTCCACGGGGAAAATGAACCACGAAAAGTTCCCAAGTACACTTTCGTGTAATAATCACATCATCAGGGGAGAGACAAGAGAGAAATATAACAATCAGTTGATATGCATCGAAGAGACGAAGCTAGGACGCCATTTGGTAAACATTTGGTAAACTCGTGTACATGTCTTACTCTCCTAGTAAAAATTCACCGCGTCATTCAGTAACTTTCCATTTGACTCATATATTCGTAGCACCTCCCGCAACGCATCTCTGTCAGTCCTGTCGTTCATTTTCTTCAGATCCATAAGTCGCACACAATTAAGTATTTCTCACACAGTCTTCAAAGCAAACACCTGTGCATTCACATTGCTCCTCCCCAGTCAGGTGATCTGTGTAAGCGACATCCCTCTCAGTCACGACTCTCCCATACATTTTACCACATATATTCTACCGTCTTGCTCCTCTGTAAACTGAGTAGTCACTTTTGTTTATCTTACCTATACATCTATATAGGTTCTAACCATACGTGCCATGCCACGCCTTAGACTTATCGTTATGGGCCATATAAACGTTGAACAGCTTGACTAATCTATCAGCAACACTACCACTGCCTTTCTTGAGAACACAGCCACAGAATATAAAAAAAAAATCTCCTAAAGCGGGGCTCGAACCGCAGCTTGCATGATGAGAGACGGACACGCTACTCTCAAACAACCGGGCTTGCTATTCTTATAGGAAAATTCAGTGTCCCGTCTGATGGAGAAGTCTTACCTTGCCTGGTTCCAGAGAGAGAGAGAGAGAGAGAGAGAGAGAGAGAGAGAGAGAGAGAGAGAGAGAGAGAGATAAGAAGGTAGGTCTCCAAATGAGTCCGCACGATAGCAACCGGTCCTTCCCAGTCAAGCATGTCTTTCTGATCCTCTGTACCCACGAGTGACCCCGTTGCCTCATCAGGATAATACCCGGATGTAACATGCATCTCTGTAAATTATACGTAGTCAAATTGTCTGGAAAAAAAAATGAAAGCCACAATGAGGATTTTATATCCGGCCACAAAATGAGTTTGCGATCGAGGCGGTCCGTGGCCCCATAGGGAGCGTGCCTGAAATTGAAGCTTTGCACACGCCGTTTTGAAAGGGAACTCGCATGCAATCAGCGGGCTAAGTATTCTCATATCTCCGACTCTGTCGCAACTATAAATTTCGTAGAGCAGCTGCTGAATCGAAGCTTTGTCCGTATTTCCTTCCCCTCCCTAGTTATTTCTGTATATTTTTTTCGGTAATGCCCGTAGAGGCCAAACATATACGCTGAACACGACATTCTTCAAGGGGCAATAGCTTTCTGTTGATCATGTTTCTGTTATCAGTGGACATATACACTGGATCACACTGGATACGGTATCACTGAGATGTTGAAGGCAGTCGTTATGCTGGATCATAAAGCTACCAAACATATAAAGATCAATCGGAAGATTTGTTTGGTTGTGAGCTTTGATACGTACTGTGAGTGACTGCACTACACACACACCAGTACTGAGTAATGCAACGATAGTGTGGGGTCATAAGGGAATACACTCACGAAAGACGATATATCGATGTATGTAGAAATCCATCTATTACCATCGTCTTTTGAGTTATAGGGCAGCATGAGTTACCTCATACACAGGTAAATCAAACTTTTATTTTGGTCAATACTCAGAAAACCCAGCGCCACCATCATATCCTCCACCATCGACATCACCACCATTACTGCCACCACCACCATAGCCTCCACCATCGACATCACCACCATTACTGCCACCATCACAGACTCAATCATCGTCCTGCTTTTTCCAAAGTCATCACCAACGCCAGAGACTTTTTCTTTACTGTATCATATTTATATATATATATATATATATATATATATATATATATATATATATATATATATATATATATACATATTATCCCTGGGGATAGGGGAGAAAGAATGCTTCCCACGTATTCCCTGCGTGTCGTAGAAGGCGACTAAAAGGGAAGGGAGCGGGGGGCTGGAAATCCTCCCCTCTCTTTTTTTTTTTCTTTTTTTTTTTCTTAATTTTCCAAAAGAAGGAACAGAGAAGGGGGCCAGGAGAAGATATTCCCTCAAAGGCCCAGTCCTCTGTTCTTAACGCTACCTCGCTATCGCGGGAAATGGCGAATAGTATGAAAAAAAAAAAATATATACATATATATATATATATATCTAGAAAGGAAAAAGATAATATAGACCGTAGTTGAAAAGCAAACTTAATCATTTTCTTATTAACCTCCTACACACAATATCTCATACCTGATTTTCAACACGCTGTTAAGTACGCTGCCAAAATAATGTCAAGAAAAACTTCAAACGAAAATCTTTGGAGAAGGTAGAGTCGAAAGACCTTAAGCCATACACAGACATACAGCCACAGTGATATATACGCTCTATAGCGTTAAGGGAGATTACGAGCGTCCTTGTCGCTCTAAAATATCAATGCTAAGTCAGTCATTACGACGGTTCATAGCAGAACACAGTCGTATGTAATGAATTATTGATATAGTATAGAGAGGCCTTGTGTGTTACGGCCATAGACTTACACTTGTGTTGCCGCGTCTCTTTTATATATATGTGTATATATATATATATATATATATATATATATATATATATATATATATATATATATATATATATATATATATATATACCATATCTTTATTCACATACATGTATGCACACAAACACCTCAGCCTCAACCAGATTCCCATTTTTTTTATCAATCAGCTCCGAAAGGAAGATGAACACCTGGGTTGGGTGTAGGGCGACTGCCACGCCGAGGATTTGAACCCATGCGGGTATGATCCTAGGTGGGCCGCAACGCTAATCGCGTAAGCACACGTTTGTTTGTTTGTGTGTATGTGTGTGTGTGTGTGTGTGTGTGTGTGTGTGTGTGCGTGGTCTAAATCCCGTGCGTAAGTATGTAAGGCAGTCTTCGTAACATGCACTTCAAGAACCAAGAGAAAAAGAGCAGAGTTAAGTATGCATCTTTACAAGCCGCACTTAACGCTGTAAAGTCTGCATTACTGGCCACCTTGAATGCCCTCATTATGACAAAACTAATTATAAAAGCTCTTTCATTTCCACCATTGAATAGCAAAACTGGCATGTAACTTTTGTTACATTATAATTTAGCTTCTTTCGTATGCAGCTGGGTAGACAAAATTTACTGCCTTCTTTTTTTCCCTTCCTTGTTGCAGAGGAATAACTTACTCTCGGCTGTTCTTGGCTAAATTATTCATGGTTCTGTAAATTAAGGAAGTGAGGCAGCGATGCTCACACTCTGTCAGGTCTAGTCATCACATTCCTGTTTATCAATGCCGCTCTCATCACTGATGCATATAATTATCATCTCATGACAATATCATGTTTGATTTCACCGTAATTCTGACTTTATTCCTACGACAAAGTATAAGTTTTAGACTGAATTTCACAGCCAGCTGCCTAGCAGTTACAGTGGCTTTATCTCTTAAGACAAATTCTGTAATGGAGTTCCCCAAGAAGACGTTCTGTCTCCATCCCTATATAAGATAGTGTCGCATCTAACAGATAATGTCTTATGTCCTCACCAGGATAACCGTAGCATTAACCCGACAAGGACATCATTCTGGGATCGTAGTACAAGAGTGCTCTCCCCAAGGTTACTGTGAACGTAACTAAACTACGTTGTTACCTACGGAGAAAAAGATGAGCTTTATTGAGGGCATGACTTTCTGCCTCACTACGGAACAGTTTAGGTTGCAGACGTGGACATGCAAGCATGACTGTTGGAATCAAACTTGTAATCATTGTTCATGTCAAGTTAGGTCTGGAAGAGTGAGAAACCAATGTGAACTGTAGCTTTAGAAATGAAATGAAAAAGGATATTTAGAGAATATGTAGATCATAGCAGACCTGAGAAACCACAGCTGAGAGAGCATTCCTAATATGTTGTTTCGTAATCAATCACATCAGAATGACAGTACTATGTATATATATATATATATATATATATATATATATATATATATATATATATATATATATATAATTTTTTTTTATTTTGCTTTGTCGCTGTCTCCCGCGTTTGCGAGGTAGCGCAAGGAAACAGACGAAAGAAATGGCCCAACCCATCCCCATACACATGTATATACATACACGTCCACACACAAATATACATACCTATACAAATACACATACCTATACATCTCAATGTACACATATATATACACACACAGACACATACATATATACCCATGCATACAATTCACACTGTCTGCCTTTATTCATTCCCATCGCCACCTCGCCACATATATATATATATATATATATATATATATATATATATATATATATATATATATACCAATAAGACCCTACATTCTGTTGCTCTACTCCTCACGCCTGAACTCTTACTCAGGTATTCAGTACCATCTGAGTACTTATGAGGGGAAGGACCACATTAACAAGTGAGGGTGTATGGCCTTAAGAGTAATTCTGATCACCCAGAAAAGGCTTTCATACATTTTTTTTTCTAATGATGGTTTTAATTTCCCTATGACGGCCTCAACTTTCCTGGCAGGGAAGAGGCCTGAAGCCCTCATAACCAACCAACCTGAGGACCTTGTGTGTCGATAGGAGTTAGGGCGGGTGGAGCGCGAGACAAATACTCAGTGTGATGAACTCATACATTCGTTCTGGGAGTGTGAACTGAGACTCCCAAGGAAAAGAAATCATAGGGATAAAAGCTGGTGGATGGTTGTATGGTTGGTGGATGGTGGTATGGCTGGTATATGGTGGTATGGCTAGTGGATGATGGTATGCCTGGTGGAAGGTGGTACGCCTGGTGGAAGGTGGTATAGCTGGTGGATGGTGGTACGGCTGGTAGATGGTGGTATGGCTAATGGATGAGGTTATGCCTGGTGGAAGGTGGTACGCCTGGTGGAAGGTGGTATGGCTGGTGGATGGTGGTATGGCTAGTGGATGACGGTATGCCTGGTGGAAGGTGGTATGGCTGGTGGATCGTAGTATGGCTGGTGGATGGTATTATGATTGCTTACTAACAATCTAATGTTAACCTCCACTGGCTAAGTCTCAGTGGGCTCAAAGAAACAAGCAGTTCATGTAAGGAGGTACACCACTTTATATCCCACACTGGATCATAACACTGGAGCACGACAGTGGGGTAGGGTACTGGAACATGTCCTTGGAGCATAATGCTGGAAAATGATTCTGAAATATGATTCTGGAGCATGACTCTGGATCATGACCCCGAAGTATAACTCTGGAACATTACACTGGAGCAGAACCCTGGAGCATGAAATGGAATACGACCCTGGTGCATAACGTTATGGCAAGGCATGGAGCATAACTCTGGAGTATGAACCTGGAATATGCCACTGGAGCATGACCCTGTACCACAGCCACAAAACATTAACCTGGAGCATAGCACTCAAGTATGACTTTGGAGCATGATGCTCGAGTACGACAGCACTGGATCACGACTGTAAATCAAGCCTGTGAAACATACCACAGAACCATGACCTTGAGACATGACTTTGGAGCATGGAACTAGAGCAAGACAACGGAGCATACTTAAAGGCTGGGTAGCGATATCGCAGTACGGCGAAACAAGAATATTCTAAGCTTGACCAGATCATATTTCATGATGCCTGGTGAGGTATGTGGAGAGCATTGTGTCTTGAAAGGCAAGTTCTCCGTCAGCGGGTCTACCTGACGATACAAGTATATACACAAGAGGATTCAGGTCGCCACCTTGCGTTTCGTGTTCCCTCGCATCCCGATCTTCAACTCACCATTTTCCCACCACTGGGAACATCACATGTTGCATAATACCGTCAGAAAAATTGGTTTTTAGATAAATCATGACCAGGAAATGGCTTGGGGAAACCAATATCTTGAGCTTTAAGAGCCGCATCGACGTCAGAATAAAGCTACTCACTCCTTTCGATGGCATAAATACAGCTCTCGAAACGACGTTCGAACCATGAAAAGGTTCAAGCGAATCGATATCTTGAGCTCTGAACACCGCATCACAAAGCCACCCAACTCTTCCCATAGCAAAAAAGAAAAAAAAAAAGTGGCTCTTTAAACACCGCCGAAGCGAACCGATATCTTGAGCCCTCAAAGTTGCATCGACGCCAGAGGACAGCACTCTTACCACTTGCGATACCAGAGGATACCATCCCTCACAGTCTGCATGGATGACTATTGTATCAACAGAACACAGAGTCCTGCTCATAACCGGAAAGAGAATAAGACCTCTATGTGGGAGTAATCTCGCTGACCTGTTGGTTATGGATAAGGAGTTTTTCTCTGACCTGGAGAGGAAGACGAAGAAACGCTCAAATTTGAAGAATATCAGAGGAAAAAAAAGAAACGAAAAATGACGTAAAGTCCGAACGCGCTATCAATAGCGGGATAAAATTTTGTGCTAATTACGGGAGAAAATTTCCCACAAACGCAGGATAAAATTTCCAACAAATGTGAGAGAAAATTTCCCACTAATGTTGGGAGAAAATTTCCCACAAATAACGGCAGAAAATTACTAATGACGGAAGGAAATTTCCTAGTAAGGGTAAGAAAAAATTTCCCACTGAAAACTGGAGAAAATTTCCCATAAATAACGGAAGAAAATTTCCCATCCCAAGGAGGTACTCCGCTCACTTCTCTATCACTTACAGGTAAAGAGGATAACAAGAAAAAACAAAAGTTATAAAGAATAAGGAACAGCTGATGTTAAACATGAAGGCAGCAGCAACTGTTCATGGTAACGCACACAAGACTAGCAAAAAACATTAGCCTCGAGGAAGCAGTACCAGGAACTGTAGTAACAACGTTATCAGTGGCCGAGTACGGTAGCGCCGTTGTTGACGATATTATAGTTGGAACAACAACAACAACAACAACAACAACAACAACAACAACAACAACAACAACAATAAACAACCAAATTAGGTATTACAAAAAAAACAGCAACTACAATACCACCAATCATAACAGTAACAGCCACGTCAGGACAAAATATCGTCAATAACTTTCACAGACGGAAATACGTAGCAGTGTATCACTAGTCATACAAGGAAGGATCAGTATAACACCAATCACAGAAGGTAAGATTAGTATAACACCAATCACAGAAGGATAAGTCAGTATAACACCAATCACAGAAGGTAAGATTAATATAACACCAGTCATAGAAGGATAAGTCAGTATAACACCAATCATAGAAGATAAGATTAATATAACACCAATCATAGAAGGTAAGATTAGTATAACACCAATCATAGAAGATAAGATTAGTATAACACCAATCATAGAAGGATAAGTCAGTATAACACCAATCATAGAAGATAAGATTAGTATAACACCAATCATAGAAGATAAGATTAGTATAACACCAATCATAGAAGGATAAGTCAGTATAACACCAGTCACAGAAGGTAAGATTAATATAACACCAATCATAGAAGGTAAGATTAATATAACACCAATCATAGAAGGTAAGATTAATATAACACCAATCACAGAGGGTAAGATTAGCATAATACCATTCACAGAAGGAGAGAATCAGTTAATAACAAGCACAGAGGGAAAAGATCTGTATAACAACAATCACATCAAAAAGAACCAAATCACCAACGACTACAACAACATCATTTACAACAGTCAATCATGACAACATTTACAGCAGAAGCAATGACTGCATCCTCAACCAGAGCAGCTGAGGTCAGAACAACAACAGATAAGGCAACTGCAAGAACAACAGCAACAATAGTCAGAGCAGCAGCAGCAGCAATCAGGTTGTAATCAGGTTGTAGAAATCAGAAAGGTGACACTCAGAGAGCACAAGAACATACAACAAGCAGGAGTGAAGGCAGTTAACTATACCAGAACAATCAGAGGAAGGGAGAACCTATCAGAAGCAGGAACTCTGACACCCAGGGACAATCAGAGGAGGGAAGAATCATTCAGAAGCAGCAACAGTCAGAATAACATACCTGGAGAAGCATCAGAGAAAGTGGTTGAAATCAGACTAAGAAAATCAGGACAACAACTACAGCAGCAACAACAACAATCAGGAGATTAACTATTGGAACAAGAACAATCAAGACAGTAAGAAACCACAAGGACAATAACAACCATACTAGACAACAATCAGGATAATAACAACCATACCAACCAACAATCAGGATAATAACAACCATACTAGACAACAATCAGGATAATAACAACCATACCAGGCAACAATCAGGATAATAACAATCAGATCAACAACAGTTGTAAAGGTAAGCTAGGACCAGTAACAACCACCAACCATAAAAACAGGAACTACAGCAGTAACCATAACACCAATGGAGGCAATAGCAGTGAAACGGCAGCAGCAGCAGCGACCACAGCAGTGAAACTGCAACACCAGCAGCAGCAGCAGCAGCGACCACAGCAGTGAAACAGCAACACCAGCAGCAGCAGCAGCAGCGACCACAGCAGTGAAACTGCAACACCAGCAGCCGCAGCTGTGGATTTAGCAGCAGAAGACGCAGCAACAGCAGTGAAGCATCGGCAGCAGCAGCGGTCATAACAGTGAAACAGCAGTAGGAACAGCGACAGCAGCAGCAGCAGCAGCAGCAGCAGAGCCAGACAGCAACAGCGGCAATAAGGGGGAAGAGATTCCTGATACAGGGAGCTTGGCTGGATCATTACAAGGGATTGGCCCGCGAGGCAGCCTAACTGAGAGGGATGGCTGGGATCGTCCAGCTCACGATACCTGCCCACTGCAATACTTTCCCCTCATCATGACCTCGGGCATCGTGGTGACGATCGTCCCATGCACTATGACCTCCGCAGGGTCGTGACCCACGTCCAATACCTGGTTTCCAGAATGAGTTGCTTGGTATTGTATCTACCATCGTACGATGCGTGTGTAACACCAGACGATATCTCTCTACATGTGGTCAAAATGTACCACTTACAATACCTTTATGATAAAGGATATCGTTTATATCCTTGACGCAAGGATATGTTACACAGTTCATGATGTCTGGGTGATGTGGTCAGTCACCTGACCTTTTGATATAGACTTACCTACTTGCCATTCATGAGAAAATAGATCTGGAAAAGCTTGCTGAAAAGAAGGTAAAAACAGTCACCTTAGAATGAAAACATCGAAACAAGAGAAACACAGTGAATGATTCAGAAGTCTCGAGCACTGGGTGAGTAATGCGAGTGTAGAGGGAAGTCTGGCATGAGATAAGTATGATGAGTGAACCTCAGTGATGACTAACCTCCCACCTCCCACTCCCAGACGGATTAGGTTCTTCTCTCGGACACGATAATTAGCCTGAGGCTTCCCATTGCTCCCAGCTGGTTATACATTCCAGTGACAATTCATCAGTGACCTGCACAAAAATATTGTACGAGACTCTCTAATCCTCTAACCCTTTTTATATTTTTCTAAGCACTTTAGAGAAACTCGCAACAAACTCCCTCCCGAATCCTTTACCACCTGAAACTCACCAATCAGTCAACAGTTAAGATATTCAGTGCTTTTATTTCCAGCCACCTGGATCTGGTCCTGGAACCAAGGTGCCACACCCACTACTTTCACCAGTGCAACATGTTCCAGTAATTTCGTTAACACAGTTGTAGAAAGCATTATATTGCTTCCTCCAGTGTGTGCTAACAGTGTTATAGTTTTTCACGTCTCTTTTGTCACTCCAGGAGACGTCGTCAGTGTCTCAGTATACGGCGTTTGAATCTGCTTCCGACGTCCTGCGGTACACTGTAAACAAGGTTATAATGATGATATCTTTTTTCAATGTTTGTCACAAGGTAACCTCCGGGTCAGAGTCAGCACAACCTTGTCTCACGTTTTTGCGTCTATTTCTAGAGCTGCTGGAGAGATAGACAGATAGATAGATAGATAGATAGATAGATAGAGAGAGAGAGAGAGAGAGAGAGAGAGAGAGAGAGAGAGAGAGAGAGAGAGAGAGAGAGAGAGAAGATGAAGCCCCTAACATAAAGGATCTTATTTTCCATCTCCTTTATTCTTCACCATTTACGTCGTCACATTTTCCTTTTGATATCTATTCGTTTGTGAAATAATACCAGACAACCTAGTTATAAGCAAAGGCAGATTGAAATATACATTTCCCGTAACACAGCAGTATACATCAGCATCATTAAGCACGATCGATGAATTGAGCATTGCAACCCAGTGATTACAGAAGACGCATAAATCCGGGAGAAACCAGCAAATCTAGGATGGATTAACGACATACTTTCACATACAAACTCTCTCATTGTGATGATCAAACATTTCAGTGAGACTGAAAATGTCATGCTTTAAACGAACACATGAGAATGTTTTGAATACTGGAGAGGAAAAATTACCTTTGGAATATAACTGAAAAAAGTAATTTATATCACAGGGACAACCCGTCCACAGACATACTGCCTCAATAGTCTCCCTTCGGCATCTTGAATGTCCAAGAAGATGAAGCAAGATATGCAAGTCTCTGCAGGGCGCCATCTTTGACAGTGTCCAGGTATCAACAAGAGGACCTGCTTACTAAACTTATGAGATAAAAACCTTCATAAAGTTTCACTCTTTCTCTGGCTTTTCATCAACTTTATCATCTTCTACATTTTCTTTTTTTCACCTCAACCTTTGATGGCGTGAAAACATTTTTTTCCTCTCCCTTCATGAGATAGTTTGAGCCATCAACAGATCTAATTTTTGGCCAGTATTCAACTGTAGTGTCACTACACTCTAACCTCCATCCTGCCATTCTGTTCTTTGCATCTGGAGTGAGTCGTGTGTACAGGTTCTTGCGACATTAGCGGCCTCCCATGACATCCTTTCATTTAATGTCTTTTCACCAAACTTCCGCTTCTTTACCTCCATTCACTGGCGCTGTTTTGCATGTTTCTTGTGTCAGTAGCGTCCCGTCGCTCCTCGTGAAAGCTCTCAAGCTTTCTCTCGTGTCAGTGTTTGTATATTTTTCTTGACTCTTAATATAAGACGTTTTTCAAAGCGTGATGCTGCGGATTACCTCTTTTAACTTTGAATATATATATATATATATATATATATATATATATATATATATATATATATATATATATATATATATATATATATATATATTATCCCTGGGGATAGGGGAGAAAGAATACTTCCCACGTATTCCCTGCTTGTCGTAGAAGGAGACTAAAAGGGGAGGGAGCGGGGGGGCTGGAAATCCTCCCCTCTCGTCTTAATTTTCCAAAAGAAGGAACAGAGAAGGGGGTCAAGTGAGGATATTCCCTCAAAGGCTCATATATATATATATATATATATATATATATATATATATATATATATATATATATATATATATATATATATATATTTATATATATATATATTATCCCTGGGGATAGGGGATTAAGAATACTTCCCACGTATTCCCTGCGTGTCGTAGAAGGCGACTAAAAGGGGAGGGAGCGGGGGGCTGGAAATCCTCCCCTCTCGTTTTTTTTTTTTTTTTTTTTAATTTTCCAAAAGAAGGAACAGAGAATTGGGCCAGGTGAGGGTATTCCCTCAAAGGCCCAGTCCTCTGTTCTTAACGCTACCTCGCTAATGCGGGAAATGGCGAATAGTTTGAAAGAAAAAAGAAAGAAAAATATATATATATATACATGTGTGTGTGTGTGTGTGTGTGTGTGTGTGTGTGTGTGCGTGTGTGTGTGTGTGTGCGTGTGTGTGTGAGTGTGTATAGTGCATACATACATTCCCTTCACTGGATTCCTTTATCTCGTTTTACGTGATTTCAGTCTTTAATCACGTTCTCCGCCTCTCCGGCATCACATACCAACCAGACAATGTGTCGTTAACGCTCTGATCTCTCCTCCTCCCCCACGACACGACGACCTCCTCAAAAAAACAAGTCGCCGTACGAATATAAATGCCTCTAATGTAGTCGTTCCCCACACAAGGTATTCAATTAAGGTCCCCCCTTACCCCGCCTCATCCCTCCACTAGAACAAGATCTCTCTATGGCGACTCTTGGCGTCAGCGATGACAGTGTAAGGCAGTCTGTGGTCATCTGGTCATTTACTTTGTTGGTGGTTCGTTGTCACGTCGATACATCACTAAGTTCACCAGTACTGGCAGTGATGGTCTTCCCGCGCGCGGGCGCGCGCGCGCGTGTGTGTGTGTGTGTGTGTGTGTGTGTGTGTATGTGTGTGTGTGTAGTCAGTTATACTTTGCTGTATGATATGCACATGTCTCTCTCGTTGCCATGCACAAATATATACAATTTTGCTAACAAAAAAGAAAGATAATTGGGGCCGATTTCAGAGGTAGTTGGGTAATCCCTTAAAATTTACTGTAGCTGTCGCTGATATGATTATTAAAGAAGGTGGAGCCCGCGTCTTGTTCTTGCCTCCCTCCCGCTTCACTCACTCACACCCCTCGGCTTTAACGCACTCTGATTTCCCGTTCAGGCAGAGCGTCCCCGCACTCTCTCCCTCCTCCGGCCAGCCATCATCTGGCGGACCTACGCCACAAGTAACATTACTGTCCTATAATCATCTACTTGTGGTCATGTATGACCAGCATGTGATCAGTAGCTATAATGACTATTTGTGTATTATGGGAAGAAAGTTTTACTGTGCCCTGTCTCTTAACCATGTATATATGTGCCAGGTCTAGTACTCCTGTGTACACACAGACACACACACACACACACACACACACACACACACACACACACCAGCCTAAGTCAGGTGTGTGTTTGTGTATGTGTGTGTGTGTGTGTATGTGTGTGTGTGTGTGTGTGTGTGTGTGTGTGTGTGTATGTGTATGTGTGGGTGTGTGTGTGTGTGTGTGTGTGTGTGTGTGTGTTATTACCTATATCTAATCATCTATACTTTCTGTATGATGAAAGTTTTACAGTAATGATGGCTCGTTTCTTGAACTTTACTCTCCTACGATTTTTTAAACTTTGGTCGTTGTTACCACTAATCTTAAAGCACGGTTAATTCCATCTATCCAATGATCATACATGATAAAAAGTAAGTTTCTACATGTCTTTGGATTTACCTATTTGTACAGTAGGGGAAGGGAAATCAACCCGCTTGGGGCTCCATCTCTAGGACTTATTCTACGATACAACTTTTTGAGCTTTTGTTTGCTGGCTAAATTTACAGTATCATTATTTTGTGTACTCCATTCACCCACTACTCTTATACTAAATGAATACCTTTGTACATCTTTTCCAGAAAGTTTCTTTCTTAATTGTATGTGATGGTCTCTGGCTATTCTATCCTTGCATCTTTCGCACACCTCTTCACTGATGACATCAATAAACTAGCTAAAAGCTGAAAAGGTTATGATCAAGTCGCCCCTAACTCTTCTTCATCCACCGTGGACAAATTTACCGCCTCTAACCTTTCCCTGTAAGTAAGCCCTCATAATTCTGGTATTATTTTTGTAACCCTACGCTGGACTTTCTCTAATATCAGCTCCTACTGCTTCCTGAAGTAAGACGACCCAACTTGAGAAGTATATTCTAGTTCTGGCTTTACGTAAGATAGAACAGCTTGATGATATTTCCTTACCCGCGTACCTGAATGCTATTCTATTTGCCACCAAGGAATTCGTTTTCCTTACTATTTTCCTGACGTTGGAGCTCCGGTCGTGGGTTTAGGGACGATGTCGACTCCCAAGTCCCTCTCACACACACAGACTCCTCCAGTTCACTTCTTGCTAACATAATAATCACATCAAGGCCTTTTTTTCACGGTATCGCATCCTTATTATTCACCATTCACTCGAGTTGAATTCCATCAACCACGTATCAGAACAACTTTGGAGTCTGTCTAGATCCCCTGTAAGATGAAGTAATCCTCTTGGCTTTTCACTTCCCTTATGATCCCAGCAAAATCCGCAAACATATTCAGGTAGGAGTCAAATCCTTCTGCCAAGTGTGTGTGTGTGTGTGTGTGTGTGTGTGTGTGTGTGTGTGTGTGTGTGTGTGTGATTACTAAGTTACTGAGATAGAGGTTTACACTAATGTTGCCTCGTCTCTTAACTCTGTATATATGTACGAATTGTTTACCCTTATGTGAACACACACACACACACACACACACACACACACACACACACACACACACCACACACACACACACACACACACACCAGCCTAAGCCAAGTGTGTGTGTGTGTGTGTGTGTGTGTGTGTGTGTGTGTGTGTGTGTGTGTGTGTGTGTGTGTGTGTGTAATGAGTAGTCATGACGACAAAGTCGTACAACAGAACCATCTCTCAGGTAATCAATCCACTGAGGACTGGTATATCAGGGTCAGTTGAGGATATTCATTACCAGTCTGTGTCATAATCATGGAGTGTGATGGAGCTGATGATTACCGAATAAAAACAAAATTGAACTTTAACTGTCACGTCTTCAAGAAGTTCAGGAAGGGAAAGGATAAATTCATTCTGATCTTCCACTGAACAAACAGAGTTATTCTTGAAGGAAAAGCACATGATATAAGCCTTCGGTGTTTCCTGCTGTGACCTGCGGTATGTCACCCATGATATGATCTTTCGATTAAAAGTTCTGCGGGCGTGCAATATCACACTACCTGCGAGGCAAACAACAGGCGGGAATACCAGGCAGTTTCAGGCATCATCTGAACAGATGTGAAAAAGGCTAAAAGAGCATCGTCCGCAGCTGAGCCAAGATCATCCACCCACACGGAACCCTGGGGTCAGACTGCCCCAGTGTAATGTGTACTATCTAGACACAATGATGTGTAATATAATCATCATGAGGTACAGCAGATCATGTGTAGATAACTGAGTGAAATGTTGAAAAAGTCCAAGATGATTAAGATGACGTTCTCTATGCGTTATTAACATTTACTTCAGGACAAGTTTAAATACAAGACACCTGATGTTATCCAAGACCTTTTAAAAACTACTGTACACCAACCCTGCGATACTTTCAACTGCAGGGAAATGTAGACGCCTTTGGAATGAGAAGTTCATCGATAGAGACACCACTCCCAAAAGATACAACCTCACCAAAGGTGACTTTTCACCCGCGGTGTCAACTCGAGCAGGTCAAGTCCGGTAACACCCGTCCTTTACGATGAAATACATCGGGACAAAATTACCCAAACTGTGACACATGCGTCGCGCCAGTGTTCTGTACTGGAGCAGCGGACCTGATCGCAACCTTACTGATTATTTCATTTTTCCATTCCATTTTTTTTTCCTCCCTCCCTCCCTCCCTCCCGCAGTGCCTGTGACTAGTGAGCTCTACACAAGTGAGGCCGGTGTTCTGCATCGCACACACCAGCCTCTCCCAATCAGGGGAATGGCTTAACTTTGATTAGATCCGCTGGCAAAGGTGTTTGCCCTTGGTGAAACAGCATTCATTACTTCAAACAGAAAGGTTAAACTGCGTTGGGTTTCAGTAATATGAAACCCAAGGCGGGGACTTAGGGGTGGGTGGAGGGAGGGGCAGGTTTTGGGGAGACTAAACCCTCCCCCGTGCCCTCCTGCAGAGGGGGCGCTCGAAGTAGGCCAAGTGGTAAATGGTGTGGGAACGAGTCTGGGGAACCTTCTCTAATGTCTCGGTCACGCCCCCAGACACTCCCCCCCTGAGAATTCATAGAGGGTAAACAGCTGTGTTCCTTTACGTTATCATAAATGCATAAACTGTATTGCAGGCATTCTTTTTTCCACTTCCCAATATACATTTTTGTTCAGGTTTTTGCTCTATACGAGTCTTCGTTTCATATTCCTCAAAATTCTCCGAAGGAATATACATTTCTTTCAGCCTTTCAATATCTGCATAACCAAGGTAAGACGAAGAAGAAGAAGAAGAAGAACCCCTTTCTGGGATTCTGCATTTTTGGACACTCCAGATAATTATGAATAACATCAATAAATACACCACAGGATAAGAGGGGGAGGGAGAGGAGACATAGATTACATAGAAACACCTCTGATAAAAAGAACATTAACGGTCTTTTCCCCCGCACTCCTCTGATTCAGTATTTCCCTTAATGCGAAATTCTGCACGCAACTGTGAAATCTAAATGTTGAGCCAAGTCTGGATATATCAACATGATTAATGAGCTTTTTATACCATCTCCGGGATGAAAGGGAGACGAGAAATGGGAACACGGTAGAGAGAGAGAGAGAGAGAGAGAGAGAGAGAGAGAGAGAGAGAGAGAGAGAGAGAGAGAGAGAGAGAGAGAGAGACTGGGTACTTATGTACTAAATGCTACCTACGTCGCAGGGAGACGCGTAACGCTCCCCACACAGAGGCAGATAGGTATATAGATATGGAGATAGATAGAAAGACAAATAGATAGATAGACAGACAGATACATATAAAGTTACACAGATATGCAAACAGTGAGAGAAAGATAGAAGAGAGTGCCTATGTACTAACTGCTACCTACGTTGCAGGCATGCGCACAGCCTAACAGAGAGAGAGAGAGAGAGAGAGAGAGAGAGAGAGAGAGAGAGATTACGACGGAATTTTGCCAAATGGCAGGGCTAACGCGCAGGGTTATGAAGAACGGGTCGTGTGGGTTAATGTGTTAACAAGTGTTCTGTGTGAGGTGGCAAGGTGTGTGTGTGTGTGTGTGTGTGTGTGTGTGTGTGTGTGTGTGTGTGTGTGCGTGTGTGTGTGTGTGTGTGTGTGTGTGTGTGTGTGTGTGTGTGTGGACAGAAAGCCAGAAGCCCATGTGTAGGTGTGGGAGAAGGAGAGCAATAAGATAAACAGATATGAGAATGTGAGACAAAGGCTTTGAATTGCAGGTATGGAAAAAATGGTGAATCTAATACCTTCAATGTGAGAAAACAAGAATATAGAAAAAACAGTACAAGACAATATAGAGATTGAGGGCATCAAAAACATGAAAGAAAATGGAAAGAAATGGATTAGTAAAAGAATGTGATTGAAAAATAAACAGAAAATAAACTGTGTTAAAATATCAGTGACAGGACAGGATTACGGATGACGCAGAGGAATAGGTAAGGATGGGACAAGGGGATAGGGAAGGAGGAATCAGAGGGATGGGTGAGAGGGAAAAGAGGGAGATGGAAGGATGAAGCAGGGGATAGGTAAGAATGGTAGAATGAGGCTGGCAAGAACTAGTCAGAAGGCAGAGGAAAGAACAGAATAAGGGTATAGGAAAAGATGGGACAGATGGATAGGTAAGGATGCAACAGCAGGATAGGAGGGCAAATAGGTCAGGGTAAGGGAAAGGTAGGTAGGAGTACAACAGTGTAAGAAGAGAATAATGGCGTATGGATGAACAGGGAGTCAGAAGCAAGTGAAGGATAGGAGACAGACACAAGGGGATAAGAAACAGGCAAATGCGGATAGGTGACAGACACAAGTAGATAAGAGAATGACATAAACTAATATGAGACACACACAAGCGGACGGGAGACAGACAAGAGCGGATAGGAGACAAAAATAAGTGGATAGGAGACATGCACAAGCGTAACGTAAGAATGGATGATTACCTAGAGAAACAGAGGACCAAGAAAAACAGATACAGAAGAATCGAACACACAAGAGTCAACACAGACATCAAACGGAGAGCAAATGGTAAAGGTGACTTGGAACTGGAATACACAAGTGAAGGTCAGAGAACTAGGAGAACAACAACAGAGAAAAAGACAAAAAGAAACTACAATAAAGAGAAAGAGAAGGAAGAGACGAACGAGCGAAAGAGAATGAAAGAATGGGAGGGAAGTGAGGGAAGTCATGAAGACAGACAGTCTGTTATCATTATCTTTGACTGAGAAACGTCTTGTAAACATTGTAATTATCTCCGAAGACACAGAAGATCGTGAAGGTCCAGTAATGATCATATGAAGGAGAAGACATCAAAGGATTAGAACGAGGAAGACCATCCTCCAGCCAGCCAGAGCTATAGACCCGTCGTGTTCGCAAGAAGATAGTGAGGGTCAACTGAGCAACAGAATATATGATCGAGCCACAAAACCTTGTGAGAATGTATCATGAAGACACACTGTACAAAAAGGTATCTTAATGCATAAAAAAAGATAACATCAGAACCCAACTTTATATGTGACGAAGTTCGATAATAATCACAGTATTCGTCCTTACACTTACAATCAATAATTACTATTTACAAAATCTTTTATTCAATTACTGATATTCATTTTCTCCCCTTTCTTTCGAATTGTATCAGAGAAATGGGCGAGCCATATGCGGCCCGCGGGTCACCTAGCACATACCGACAAACGATTATGAATATCATAACGTGCACTCTATATCTCAGCTGAACTCCGTTAAGGGTGTCAGGATATGAAGTCACCACCTAAATGAATCATCGAAATGTAAACCTACAAGCGCAATGCTAAATATCTAAAGGAAACCATTGCGTTAGCTGCCTCTAATCTTGAGAAGGTCAGTCCAGGAGGAGAGGACACCTTACCCATGATGCGGCACATCAAATGATGGAACTTAAGACTCAAGAGAAGTGACCATAGTCACGGTTGTGCCGTCATCAGAAAATGGGAAGAGACGAACAAGAGCAGTTGCTAACATCTCTGACAAGCACTTCAAACACTATGGCTCCCAGTATAGATCCCTGAAGTACTCTGTGAACAGCGATACTAAAATGGGACAAAACTGCTAGCGATTTCATGGCCTGCTATTGTAGCGTTTAAGCAGCTTGCGAAGGAATGGTATCAAGTACCTTTGAGAGGTATCCAGCGACATCATCTGAAATACGAAGGGAACGGAATGAAGAGGAAAAAAACAGACTTACGGAATAGAATGTAGATTTTTAATGCACACAGATGAAATAATACAAGCAAGGAATGAAGACATGAGAAGATTAGGAGATAATCAAAAAGAAAAGGACATAAACATGATATGAAATTAAGGGAAAAGGAAAAGATACGTGTATAGAATTAAAATGATGTGAAGACAAGGAATGCAAAAACGACGAAAGCAATGAATGAAGAAATTATGCGAATAAGATATAAAGAGAAAATGTAAGCAAGGAATGAAAAGAAGGCTGAGAGTGAAGTGAAGGAGTGACGAGATGGTGAAAGCAATGAGAGAAGGAAAAACGAAGGGAGAAGAGGAGATGGACAAGATATAAACCGTTGCAAAAGGCAAAGGGGTAAAGACAGAGGATAAACAGGAAGAACAGAGAGAGGAGAGAGAGAGAGAGAGAGAGAGAGAGAGAGAGAGAGAGAGAGAGAGAGAGAGAGAGAGAGAGAGAGAGAGAGAGAGAGAGGCAAACAGTTGTGGAAGAGGCAATTGCTTCATGACATTTTACGAGGGAAACATGGGCAAGACAGAGATACAAGAAAATGAAGAAAACAAGAAAGAGAAAGAAGATAAAAAGAAGAAAGGGAGACAGAGGAAGTCGGATGACAAGGAAGCGGATGAAAAGATGAGAGAGGAAAAACAAACAAAGGCGAGGGGGGGGGGGGAGCTGGTAAGGCGGAGGACGAAGTAAACAGCAATCAGGATGACGTCAGAAATAAGGAAGGAGATAAGACAGAGACGGAAGAGATAATAAAGTGGTTGGATATACAGCGAATCAGGGTAGATAAGAAAAAAGAAGTGATGATGATAAGAGGACATAAGGACAAGAAAGATAAGGGATATAAAGAGAACACAAACGCAAGAAAAGGCAAGGACGAGAAAAGTCAAGGGCTAGGAGGAGTGGAAATTAAGAAGAAGAGTAAGGAAGACAGGAGGAAGAGACAGAGGCGAACAGACATGAAAAGATGGAGGATAGAGAGGGCATCAGGAAGGACGTCGATGGTCAGGAAGACAAAGGGATAGCGATGAGGGATAGGGGCTCCAAGGTGGACAAATGGAAGACGTAAGAGGCAAAGGACGGGGAAGGTGAAGAAAATGGCAGGTGAGGGAGAGGTAGGGTGGGAGAGGAAGAGAAAGTGCGGAAGAGGAAGATCAAGGACGGACGAGGGAGACGATGGGATGGAGAGCAAGGCTAAGGGCGGCGTAGGAAGACAAAGGGCAGGCGAGGGAGACGGGGCGTGCTGAGGGTGGGTTGGTGACGTGCGGTAATCCCGGGTTTAGCCGCCATTTATTGCTGTGACTGGCGAGGATCTGGCGGGGCGGGGCGGAGGATGGTAAGGGTGACGGGTAGGGGTGGGGCCGGGGCTGATGGAGGAGTGGGGCAGGGCGGGGGCTGATGAGGGAGCAGAGTGGGGCGGGGCTAAACTGATGAGGGAGACGGGCGGGGCGAGGAGGGGCTGATGAGGGGGTGGGGTGGGTGGGGTGGGGCGAGGCACGGCTGATGAGGGAGAGGGGTGGGAGTGGGGCAGGGATGATGAGGGAGAGGGGTGGGGCGGGGCAGGGATGATGAGGGAGAATGTGGGGTGGTGAGGGGCTGATGGGGCAGAGAGGTGGGGTGGTGAGGGGCTGATGAGGCAGAGAGGTGGGGCGGGGCAGGGGCTGATGAGAGAGTGGGGGTGAGGCGGGGCGGGCGCTAGTATTAGAGACGCGTCGTCGTTAGGGCTGGGGAAAGGGAGACATAGGGCGAGTGAGGGGGGGGGGGGGACGCTGTGAGTTGGGAGATTGGGCTATGGAAGAAGGGGGAGATGGGGCTGGTGGGAGGGAGGAGAGACGGGGCAGGTGAGAGGACAAGGGAGGAAGATGGTGAGGAGAAATGGTGCTGATCAAGGAAATGGGGGGAGATAGAGCTGGGGAGGGTAAGAGCTATGGGTGATGAGGGGGAGTAGCAAGACGGGGAGGTGGGTCTGAAGAGGCGGTGCGTTGATAAAGGGAGCAGGGAGGGAGGGAGGGAAGGTAAGAGGAAGCCAGAGGGTGGGGAGGAGAATTCTACGAAAACATAAGGAGCAATGGGGAGCCGCGTGGTGGCGGTGGGGGGGGGGGGGTTGGAAGGGTGCTGGGTGGAGTGGGTGTGGAGGGAGGAGGAGGAGAGAGGGAGGCTGAGGGTGCGAGTGGCAGGGAGAGAGAGATGTGGTGAGGCATTCCGTGCTTCCGGACAGGAATGTGCGGGGTTAGAGCTGGGAATGTAGACAGTCAGAGAGAGAGAGGAGAGAGAGAGAGAGAGAGAGAGAGAGAGAGAGAGAGAGAGAGAGAGAGAGAGAGAGAGAGAGAGAGAATCAACTGATTACGCCGAGTTTACGGTCCTTCCCAGATAGTCAGGCCTGAATAAGTAAGGCCCACAACGTGGTAGAGAGGGGATGATAATGCTGGACGGCTCCCTCCCTCCTCTGTTAGCGTGCCGGTAGGGCAGAGGAAGAGCCTATGAACTCCACAAGACAAAACAGCCTCTAATTCTTGTTTTGGTAAAGATTAGAATTAACAAAGAAATCTATTCTTGTAATAATTTAATCGAATTTTTAGATGAATAAGTAATGAAAGGGGAAGAGAGATCTGTGGTATTAAAAAGAGTGTGGTTGAGAGAGTAGAAGGTGGTGTGTTGAAATGGTTTGGTGACATGGAGAGAATGAGTGAGGAAAGATTGACCAAGAGGATATATGTGTCAGAGGTGGAGGGAACGAGGAGAAGTGGGACACCAAACAAGAGGTGGAAGGATGGAGTGAAAAAGATTTTGAGCGATTGGGGCCTGAACATACAGGAGGCTGAAAGGTGTGCAAGGAATAGAGTGAATTAGAACGATGTGGTATACCGGGGTCGACGTGCAGTCAATGGATTGAACCAGGGCATGTGAAGCGTCTGCGGTAAACCATGGAAAGGGCTGTGGGGACTGGATGTGGAAAGGGAGATGTGGTTTCGGCGCATTACACATGACAGCTAGAGAATGAGTGTGATCGAATGTGGCATTTTCGTATTTTGCTGGCGCTACCTCGCTGAAGGGAAGGGAGAGAGTGAGGGGGTGTGATCTATTTCATGTGCGACATGGTAGCGACGAAAATGGATGGAGGCAGCAAGTATGAAAATGTACATGTGTATATATGTATATGTCTGTGTATGTAAATGTAAGTATACGTTGAAATGTATATGTATGTATATGTGCGTGTATGGGCGTTTATGTATATATATATATATATATATATATATATATATATATATATATATATATATATATATACGTGTATGTGGATGATTGGGTCATTCTTCGCCTGTTTCCTTGCGCTACCTCGCTGACGCGGGAGACTGCGAGTATATACATACATACATATATATATACGAATACGAATAAAGTGCATATGAACGCGCACCTTCATAGAACATACAAACCTCCAACAACCAGGATCGAACCCGGGACCCCTGTGCAAGAGGCAGGCATGCTAACCGCTAAGCTATGGGACTGTATAATAGGAAACAACTATTCGAAATACTAAGTACTCGAATGCCCTTCGTCTCACAATGGTGAGCAACGGGGTCTATACCGGTGTTTCCGAACAGACGCACATAGCCAGCTGATAGCGTTTTACCGAACCTAACTGTACAACGCGGAGGTATATGAATACGAATAAAGTGCATATGAACGCGCACCTTCATAGAACATACAAACCTCCAACAGCCAGGATCGAACCCGGGACCCCTGTGCAAGAGGCAGGCATGCTAACCGCTAGGCTATGGGACTGTATAATAGGAAACAACTATTCGAAATACTAAGTACTCGAATACCCTTCGTCTCACAGTGGTGAGCAACGGGCTCTATACCGGTTGTTTCCGAACAGACGCACATAGCCAGCTGATAGCGTTTTACCGAACCTAACTTGCTGGTTGTAACTAAAACGCTTTTATTCACAAATGTGAGGGAAAGTTTGTTAATAAACATAAACACTTCAAAACAGCAATACACTGTAGCTCCTGCAGCATAGCATAATACTGACCAGCGGATCTGCTTAACTCTCTGGTGGTAAAAGTTCACTTAAGGAAGCATCAACTGGTTACACATGTCCTTCTAGTCAATTCGGTGCACGGGGCTCCGGGCGTGCGGCAGTCCGTGCTAAGCGACGGCCATATCCTCCAGGTCAAATCGTCCTAAACGTGCACCATTCACATCCAGAGGTGTGCCCGGCGTTCGTCCTTGGTACAGCTCACTAGTTCCATACACACACTGCTAAGGTTCTCTCTAGGCCCAAGCTGGCCCCTACTGTTCACACTCGGTCCCTACTATTGATCGATCCTTACTTGTACCCTGTTGGAATTGAAGTTATACGTGTCTCTTGTAGACATATGATTGGCTCGTTATCCTTGCAGGGGAACGAGCCTTGCACATTTTCTAAAGATATCTTGTGTAACAGAACGAGGTATGGCTTATCAGGGTTCCTGGTAAGGGTTTGCCCTCGGGCTGGGCAAACTGTCTCCAAAGGTGGTTGGATATTCACTGACCCTCGTATCTGTTCTGCGTAATGTAGGTTGCCATATGTTGTGTTATTTCTAACACTGTAAGTAGGCTTAAATATTAGATGTAAGAATATTCGCGGCCATCCTTAGCCCACAGGAAAGTGAGTCACAATATTCTTGGCAATCCATTGACCAAGTTGGGTCATTAGTATTCTCATTAAGGGGTTTACTTAAACCATGGCTCATGGGCCCTCATGGTAATCTTACTTAATCATCATCAACTATTAAGTAACGGTCAGTATCTTTCTTTTCTATTCTATTATCCCTTACAATTGGTAGCAGAGCGTGGTACCTAACCCTGCCTCAAAAGTCGCACCGAATTAGGCCTAATGTTTACACACACACACACACACACACACACACACACACACACACACACACCACCAACAACAACAACACCACCGCTAACTAGCTAGACAGCGCCATACTCAACAAGCTGCTGCGTCACATGATTACTGAGAGGCCGTTGGCAACCCAAGAGTGGGCCGTTTTGATAACTGATTCTTGCCCTGCACCATGAAGCTATGGAACTCTCTACCGTCTCATGTCTTTCCCAATAACTGTGACCTGGCACATTTTAAAGGACAGAGTTTTTGATTGCTCCAAAATTCGTAAATACTCTCCATTGTCTCTTCTTTTTCCTTTTCACTAACCTCTTTGTATTTCGGTTAAGACCCGGCCTTGATTCGGGCTTCTGTCAGTGACTGGAGCCTCCAACGTAAAAAAAAAAAAAGTAATTCTTGGATGAAGTGGCAATAACTTTGGAAAAAACTGAAGTTCATCGTCTTAGAAAATGGAAAGAGAAAAAATTGTGCAATGTCTTCATTATCAATCTTTATGAAATAGAGAACTGGATTAATTTCTGTCCTGGGAAAACCACCCGTAAGTGGTGATCATTCAAAGGCATTTCCATCGATCACAACAAGCCACTCTTGTCTGTCCTTCAGCCTCTCTTCTAACCATTTATAAATAGTGCTAAGTATTCTTATTGATCTTATCCGCTGAGTTACCAAGGGGAACAATAACGCTAGCCTTCTGAAAAATCGAGACAATCAGGTCAACTTTTTTTTTTTGTTTCGGTTTGATCACGCACCAAGAATTCGTCAATGTAAAGTTTTCACAAATTCATTATTTACTCCTAATTCCATGCTGTGGCGGATGTCACAATCTAATTTGTTATTCACTATCTAGACAAATGTTTTAGAACGAACTCCAACCCCGCAATTAAGCGCGCTGGTAAATACAACTGCTGTACCACCAGGAATGAGTGAGGAGTTAAGAAACAAGGCACAAATGAAATGTCATTTAATGTCACTAGTAGCAGAAGTCAGGTTTATATGTCTGCGGTTGCCAGTCTGGTCTTTATCACATTTATTCCCAGTCACTCAGCGCTGTGACGATGTTAGATTTCATGTTCGGAATTTCTTGGCTATTAGCGTTACGTGATCAGCCGCCTTGATCCGTGCACTTTCCAATATTCTTGATGCTACAGTGGGGAAGATTTTGGCAAGATCACTGGCTCGACTGAGCTCAGTACGATTTGTATGATATGTATGTTTAAGAGTTCCCAAGGTTAAGCCCACTTTCTGCTGCTCCTTTAGTATTTGTATTATCAAAAATCTCTGTAGTCAATAGTAAACTAAAGTAATTGTTGGGTACTGTAATCATTTCCAGGCTAGCTGTAACCAAACAAATTCCCAAGTCGTCAACTATCGGATCAATGTTGAGTTTAATATTATAATATTGTTACCAACATACGTACTGAGGTTTCCAATTTTTTCCAGTGGTACAGAACGAGAGAGAGAGAGAGAGAGAGAGAGAGAGAGAGAGAGAGAGAGAGAGAGAGAGAGAGAGAGAGAGAGAGTACTACTTAGAGGACATATGTATAGATCTAGCCAAAAGGCAAGGCTAACGTGTAGCGTTTACCTGAGGAAAATCTAGATTTGCGAAGAACGAGTCGTATAAGTTACGTGTTGCCAAGAGTTATGTGGAGGATGGAGAGACTGTATGTTGGTGAACCAAATGCCAGCGAACCACGTCTAGGTGAGGCGGAGAGAAAGACGAATACCTGGGCCAAAGGAGTGAAACTCGACAGTTACTTTAAAGTTGGCGCAATGCACAGCCGTCATTAACCTACCCGATACCCTGGCTGGTAACACCACTATTATACCCCCACGTGTATATATATATATATATATATATATATATATATATATATATATATATATATATATATATATATATATCAGGAATTTAGTGTGCTGTTACTGTCCTCAGCAGATTACTTCTTCACCGACAATTAGATCATTTGCTATCTGACCTAATGTAGTCCAAAGTACATCTTATCTGCTTGCACATTCCAAGGATACATTCATCATATCAGAGTACACATCATTACACTCGAAAGTAGTACACCATACGCAGTACATTATCACAGCTCACTATACCAAAGTCCAGTTTCATAGCACCTTAACCCACCTCACTATATCTAAAAGCTGAGTATAATCAAGGGAATATCATCACACTGTAGCATTAACACCACACACTAAAACACCTCACCGCTTAATAACACTGCTTGCCATATCATAACACAGCATCTACACAACCACTAAGCTGGCCCACTGTACTGTTCATTATACTCTAACACAATCGTTACAGCTAACACAGCCTAATGTCCAGACACCTCACTATACCATGTAACTCCAACTTAAAATGACCTGACACAAACACTCTCACAGTTACTGCTACACTTCAGCAAACTATAACCTAAGTCATACACCCTGACACTACCTGCCACAATGCACCTTCAGTCTCCACACACTAAACGACGTAACACATACTAAATCACGTCACTTTAACACAACCTAACGCACCTTTAACTCACTCTACCTCCGTTCACTGCAACCTAATACGGTTCACATCACTGTAACACACTTCACCACACTCTGAAAGTACACAACCAGAACAGCTCGTTTCACACTAACTCATCATACCCTAACAGTGCTAACTACACCGTAATCGGGCGTAGCACAACCTTACTACAAGACTCGGAGGTGGCATTACCCGAAATACAACTCGCGCCAGAAATGCAACACGGGCAAAGTCCGTGCAGTAAGGACATGAAATCCGGGGGGCGATGATCCAGTATTTCCCGGCCGGGTTAGTACTCGACCCAGCTCCACTTGGACCAGGCAGAAAGGTTCATTGGCCATTTTACCACGAGAACATTTATGACGTATAACTGGCAGGGTTGAGCCAGACTCGGCGAGGGCCAGGGTTGGTGAGGTAGCCCTTATGAAGTGCTTCTCGGGCACATGTGTTCTCTTGGTCGCTTAAGCACTGTAGTGTGACCCTTGTGCACGGTGGCACGCCCTTGTACACGGTGGTACGGCCCTTGAACACGTTGGCAAGGCCCTTAAGCACGGTGATAAGACCTTTGAGGACGGTGGCACGGCCCTCGTGCACGGTGGTATGGCCTTTGAGCACGGTGGCATGGCCCTTGAAACATGGCATCACGACTCTTGGGTACGATCATATGACCTCTGACCTGATCTTGAAAGGGCAAGGACAAATGTCATCAAAATGTATACATAGATATATTTGATATAACAACAGTTTATACATACGACAAGACGCATATAAAGATTATAGAAAGAATTAAAAAGACTAAAGGTGATACGTGGTGGTTATACACTGACATACATTATCATACACAGGTGATACACAGACATACATTATCATACACAATTGGTACATAGACATACATCATCATATGCAGGTGATACACATACATACATCATCATATACACAGGTAATATACAAACATACATTATCTGACACAGGCGATACAAAGACATAAGTTATCATGTGCAGATGATACAGACATACAAAATCATACACTTTATTTTGTTGAAGGACTCCAGTCACGGACAAAAGTCCAAATCAAGGCCGAACCTTAATTGAAATATAATCACGAAACAAAACAAAAGACATGTGAAAGTATTTACGAATTTTGGAGGAAAAGAAAGACCTGCTTTTTATGTGCCAGGTCATAGTTATTGGGAAAGACATGAGACTGTAAGGGGTTTCAAAGCTTCGAGGTGTAGAGAAAGAAGCAGGTATCAAAAAGGCCCACCCTTGAGTTGTTGATGGCCACACTATAAACGTGTGACGCAGCAGCTTGCTGAGTATTGCGTGGTCGAGCTAGTGGTGTGGGTACACAAGCAGCCAGCTCTCGGGAGCGAAAACTAAAGTTGTGATATACTAGGGGTCGACGTGCTGTCAATGGACTGAATCTGGGCATGTGAAGCATCCACGGTAAGCCATGGAAATGTCTGAGGGGCCTGGATGTGGATAGGGTTTCGATGTATTACACATGAGAGATACAATGGATGTGAGCGAATGCAACCTTTCTTCGTCTGTTCCTGGCGCTACCTCGGTAACACGGGACACATCGTTCAAGTATGAATATATATATATATATATATATATATATATATATATATATATATATATATATATATATATATATATATATATATATATATATATATATATATATATATATATATATATATATATATATATATATATATATATATATATATATATATATATATATATATATATATATATATATATATATATATATATATATATATTGATAAAGAACCGACAACCTAAACACACGTAAGAATATATGACAATATATCCTACGATTTCCAGCAAGTTTGCCACGAGAGTAACATCCGGAAACATCTTCTACAGACAACGAGCCAACGTACATAAATACCTAAGCAGGTCTCAATATGAAATAAAAAATTGGAAATAGTTTAAAGGGACTCCGTCTGGGTGGGAGGTGATCCATCATGCCAAGGTCGTAATGGTGTTGAAATTGTACACTGAAGGCTACACGGGGGCCGGGGCCGCTCCTGGCACAGTAGTGCTGGAGAGAGAGAGAGAGAGAGAGAGAGAGAGAGAGAGAGAGAGAGAGAGAGAGAGAGAGAGAGAGAGAGAGAGAGAGAGACTACATGCAGTCATATCGCTGACTCATGGTCTAGTGTGAGGACCCAAACCTCCGGGCAGTGAGTTACATAGACCCGGCACCTGTAGGCTCCCAGAGGCAGGGATATATTAGGCAGGCAGACTCACGGACAGCCAGGTACACTAGCAGGCAGGCAAGCAGACAGCGAGGCAAGCAGGCAGGCAGGTATGCAGACAGAAAAGTACGAAAGCAGACAAGCAGACAGGCAAAGCAGGCTGACAGATACACAGCCGGACAGTTGAGCAGCAGACAGGCAGACAGACAGGCAAACAGGCAGGCAGGCAGGCAGACAGGCAGACAGGCAGCGAGGCAGGCAGGCAGGATCTCATTTGAAACTGGTGTAATTGTGAGTTTGGCCCGAGCGTTGCTGTGTTCCCCCGCGACCATAACTCACCCTCACAATTGCCTCATCCTCACTGTACCCGCCCCCCTCCCCCCTTCCCCTCACTCCCCTCGCCTCTCCCACCACTCCCCTCCCCCCTCTCACTCCAGGCACACAGATGCTGTAAACAAACCAACAGATGGTCTACGTAACCATGTAGCCACGAATTGCATATTCAGACGTCGCTCGGTTGGGCCACAGGTTTGGTCGTTCGCTTTCCAACTTTTCGTCGTTGACTTTCAGTTTCATCAGTTTATCCCAGTGGCTCTCGTTCCGTTCGTTGGTCAGGCGTCTTTAAGGAGATTCATTCTGCTGATTTTAGGATGAGGCAAAAATCTATGACATAGCATTTGTCCTCCCTACCATTATACATTCTCTTTCTCGATGTATCTGCAGACGCGCAGAAATATACACACATCTATATATATATATATATATATATATATATATATATATATATATATATATATATATATATATATATATATTTGAATATCTATCTCCCATCCTTTCCCTGTATCAACCTATGTTCCTACTGAATTATCTGTACGTTGTATTTGTGTCGTCCGCTAACTCACATCTCTTGAAATTCAGTAAATAATTACTCTCCACTCTCTCTCTCTCTCTCTCTCTCTCTCTCTCTCTCTCTCTCTCTCTCTCTCTCTCTCTCTCTCTCTCTCAGCAGTCGCAGTCCTATACCAAATACGTACGCGTTTACACTAGTGAACTATACTAATCTTATGGTGCTGCTGGCGATAGAAATCTACGAAAATCACAGTAGTGTCTTGATACCTAGAAAACAATCAGTGTCATCCTCCTCTACGAGGTTCCTGAATCGCTCAGGAAGTCAGCCACGTCCACAATCCAGGACCATGGATCATGTAATGTGGTGACGGTGTGCGTCTGTGAGGCGGGTGCAGGAGAAACATAGGAGTGTTACGTGTCCAGTATCATCACTACTACAGCGGCCAGCTCATGCCTCACTGCTCCACTGGTACCCACACAAGACCCAGTTATGACCTCACTGGTTCAAAGTTAGGACACTGATGATATGCTATTCCAATTCTTATAGTATTCTAAGAGATGGGTGATGTACGCCCAGGTCGTAGGTTAAACAGTAACTCGTGCATGTCTGAGGGGGTGTATTGTCAGAGGGGTGTAATTCTGGCGGAATCTAGTTTGAGAAAAGGTTGTTGGGAGGATACTGAATGGTGCTCGAATGATTATTACAGTAGGGATATATGTTCTGTTACAGTGATGTGTGCATGGGGTGGGCGATATGCGGGTATAGGCTGCTGAAGTGTGAGGCAGGGGTGAGCATTTTGTTTCTATATGAAGTGGTTTGGGTGAGGGAGGGTCTAGTGATGTAAAGAACTGGGTGCCATGTATGTTCAGGTGGAAACGTACTGAAAGTGTATATGTTTCATCGAGTGGGTGATGATTACTGGTCATTGCTTACTTACCGGTGACTCTTCTGGGTGCTTTGTTTTGAGCGGTTTTTTGATATGTTTGCTTATATATCCTTATGAGGCTCCTGTAGCACTCAGGAATCTGGCCACTTCCACTAGTAGGGACCGCTAGACATAGGGTGTTGTGATGTAGTGTATGTATATATATTCTTATCTATCTATCTATTCATAATTTCCACGCCCCCTTTCTTAAATGGGTCCTAGTGTTCCTCCAGGACTTCTCATTCAGGAAATCCTGCACTTCCAAGGTTGTACTACCTCCAGGGGCAGGGAAGTGATGGACTTACGTACAGTGAGAAGTGTTTCGAGAAGACAATACTCCCTAGCGTCAAGACACGATCATAAAACCTCCCCGAACATGACCTTTCACTCAGCCTATATCTACCTATCAACTATCTATCTATCTATCTATCTATCTATCTACATAACCTATGGGCGAGCTAATTACCCTGGCAGTACTGATTACCCAGGGGTCGTGCTAATCACCCCAATCGTACTGATTACTTCAGGGTGTACTTATTACCACCTAGACGTGCCAGTTGCTCCTGGGAGCACTATTTAACCACTGGCGTGATAATCACCCCCGGCTGTAATAATTATCCTAAAGGGATCTAGTTACTTCTGGTCGACTAACTACACCAAGGGGTGATTGCCACACCCATGGCAGTACTACGTACCCTGGAGTACGTTAAATACTTCTGGGCGTGGTAATCGCCCGTGGGTATACTAATTACCCTTGGGAATGCGAACTAACCCGAACGTACTAATTGCCCTGGGCGTTCTAATTACCCTGGCGATCTAAATACCTTTACTAGTACATAGGACTACTGAGGTCAAGTAAATACTTCTACGCGTGATAACTACTGCGTACTAATTACACCTTGGTGTGATAATCATCTTCGGCCGCACGGATAACATCCAGGGTACACTAATTACCCCTGAGCGTAGTAATTACGCTGGGTGTACAAATTACCCTACGATTACTGAATATCCCTGATAGTACTATGTACTCCTGATGGGGAAATGATTACCCTCAAGCTTGATAATCGTCCTTGTGCAAACTAATTAGCATTAGACGTCCTTATTACTCTACAGTACTTAATCAGTTAGCCTCCTGCGTGCTAAATACCTCTGGTCATGTTTATTACTTCTGGGTGCATTAATGACACCGGGGCAAACTAATTACTATTTGGCGGGCTGATTGCCCCTGGAGAGGTATTAATCACTTTTGAGTACGCTGATTACCCCTGGCCTTACTAGTCAGCTCTAAGTGTACTACTCATCTCTGGGCGGGCTATTCACCACCCATGGGTCCTGTTTACCCCTACCCATACTAATTATCCCTAGGCTTTCTATTCACTGTGGGTGTGCTTGCTACCCCAGCCAAACTAATCATTCCAATCATTTCTAAATAATAATAATGATGTTCTTCTTACTCCTAGACGTACTGATTATTCCTATTAGTATCAATTACCCCTAGCTGTGCTAATCATCCTGGAAGTAAATTACCCCCCTCGTACCAAACAACCATGTTAGTACTAAGTCCACCAAGGGCGAACTAAATACCTTTATCCCTGGCACTAGAAAGTAATCTTGGGGACATACTAATTACCTCTGAGCTTACTAATCATTCCTGTCGGAACTAATTACCCCTGGTCGTACTAATCTCTGGGCGGGCTAATTATCCCTGGCAGAATTAAGTAATCTTGGGGAGTACTAATTATTTCCCTGTTTTGCCAAGAAATTTTGGCCTCCTAATTACCCTTGGCACATTGAATAATCATGAGGGAATAACGGCTTCCCTTGGATGTACTAATTGTCATGGGCGTCCTAATTACCCATGGGCGTGCTAATTACCACTGGGTGTGCTAGTCACCACTGGGCGTACTAATTACTTCTGGGCATGGTAATTAACCTTGGCAGTATCAATACCCCTGATAGCGTACCATTTACCCATGGGCGAGCTAATTACTCCTGGCTGTACCTCTTACCCAACGCTCCTTCCCATATCAATTTCACCCTTAAAGTTGAAAATGCCAACTATGTTGTTCATAATGCGCTCCCAGATGTTATCAACGAACCCTCAGTGTTTGTAGAGGACACTTAGATGGAAGCAACGTGCCTTCAATTGTTAGCAGCGTACCATCACGTGTTAATAAATCGCGTCTTCATATGTCAGGAACGCGCTCTCAGATGTTCCTTACACACCTTTAATGTTAATAAAGAACAGGTAAATGTCAGTAATGCGCCCTTATATGTGTGTGTGTGTGTGTGTGTGTATATATATATATATATATATATATATATATATATATATATATATATATATATATATATATATATATATATATATATATATATATATGTATATATATATATATATATATATATATATATATATATATATATACATATATATATATATATATATATATATATATATATATATACATATTTATTTACTTCATTTTATTTTGCTTTGTCGTTGTCTCCCGCGCTAGCGAGGTAGCGCAAGAAAACAGACGAAAGAATGGCCCAACCCACCCACATACACATGTATATACATACACGTCCACACACGCAAATATACATACCTATACATCTCAACATATACATATATATACACACACAGACATATACATATATACACATGCACATATTAATACTTGCTGCCTTCATCCATTCTCGTTGCTACCCCTCCACACTTAAAACAGCACCCACCTTCCCCCGCGCGCGTACGCGACGTAGCGCTAGGAAAAGGCAACGAAGGCCACATTCGTTCACACACACACACATACACACATATATATGTATATATATATATATATATATATATATATATATATATATATATATATATATATATATATATATATATATATATATATTCCACGTTGGAGCAACAGTACCGAATGGAACTAAAATGAATATAAACATCACTCCTCCAACTCACAATCAGCTGTTATGCCCGTTCAAAATCAGTGCAGATATTTCACCTGTGAAGCGAAGGAAGTGTGACCACTATAGCCTCCTCTTCTTCCAGCGCAGGTCGATCTCTCTGGTCTCTGACCAAACCCGTCTGTGACAACGTCGGCTGTTATACATTTCCTTCGGTTTCCTGTTCCGACGACACTGACAGATCAACACGGTTTGTCTTTTGTCTAACTTCAACTTGGATGACACAAACATTTCCTCGCACCCTGGAGCACTTCTTACTATTCCTCTGCCGCTTCTTATACCGTCTACCTGTAAAATCAACTCGGAGTGTCTCTCTGTAGACACAAGAAAATCATATAAACCAGACAGCGTCCCATGTTGAGTTTTGAAGGCTTGTGCTCTCGAACATGCGCCCGGCATTGCTCCTCTGTTTCGTTCCAGCTGAAAACACGAAACTTTTCATTCTTGGTGCCAGGGACTGGTTGAACCTCTTTCATATATAATGAAGTGCAGTTCTAGACATCTCTCAAACAATATCAACCTCTTCATACTCGATTTAAGTTATGTTATATCATAATTCCCTCCTTAAAAATATGTGAACAAGATTTCCCAGATAGGAAAACGTATCCCATTGAAGTGTAACGCCTCGAAACTCTATATCTACCCATTTCTTGTCATAAATCCCCCTCACAGCACCAACACTGTAAGCATACGTGGTATCAGCGGAACATCTAACTTAGGTTCCAAACGACTCTTTGCACAAATTGCTCAGCCTGCCACTGAGACACTGGTAATCTTGTTCAGATGCCAGACATCTTCTCTTCTGAACAGTTGTTTTGATTATGAACAGAACTGATCGCCCTTGCCTGGAGTATCGTTCCTACATCTGGGTAGGTTATGCACACGCACCTGACAGAGTCCAGTACAAAGGAATCCAACTTACTAACTCTCGCAGTCTAACATCAAGTCTGACTCACGCGTCATAGTCATTTCTCTTTCCCTCTCCTGTACATAATACTACGGTTTCTGGCTCCAGCAACTGGCTGCTGTGTGCCCCCAGCCATTAGCTAGACCACGTAATACTCGGCAAGCCAGTGCGTCGCATGATTACTGTGTGGTCGTTGGCAAACTCAAGGGTGAGCCGATGTGATGTTTGTGTTCCTTCCCCGCATCGCTGAGCTTTGGAACTCTACATGATTTTTTTTTTTTCCATTTTTTTCTAACATCAACGACCTGTCGCTTTTTAAGTGTTTGCAACTTTCATCAAAATTCTTAAATCGTTTTTATTCCTCTTTAACCCTCTTTAATGTTTGATGTAAGGCCTGGTCTCGCTATGGGCTATTCTGTGACTAGAGCTTTCGAAACTAAAGAGAAAATTTCTTTTCTTTTCTTTAAATCTGATACATCTAAGTCTATGACACTCAATATTCCTGTATGAAGCACTGAATAACATAACACGTCAAGTGATCATCTGTTTATCTTCAACGTGAACCACTGGGTCCTTTCGAGGCTGCTTGTGATATGAAAAGATATCAAACTAACAGACTCCTGTGATAAAAGTGAGAAGGCGTACAGATAATTCAAAAGAGAATAACCTGCAAACGATTATAATGTAAGTCCTAAACTTGACGCGAAATACTTATGAAGTTTGTTCTGAAACGCATCTGTGATTCTGCTCTGAACCACTGTGAACAGCGAATCATTTCATATGTTAACAATCGTGTTGAAGAACACGTACTTCGCCTCATTCGAGGTAAAACGTTTACCCACGAGTTTGTATCCATTACTACGAGTGAAATCAGACTAATCAAGTCTTAAGTAACTTGACAGATCAAGATCATCAAAGTCTTTGATCATTTGGAATATTTATATTTGATCAACTATTAGACTCCTTTTTCCCAAGCTAAGTAGATTCATCTAATCTGCTCTCGTCTGATTTGTTTCTTTCGACCGATTTGGTTTACTGAGTCACAACTCGTGTTCTGTACTGAAGTCAAGGGAGGGACGTATGGTCATCATGCCTCAAGTTCATTGTTCTTTTTTCCTCTAACTTTGGGGAAAAATCGTCATAACTGTATCACCTGGAGGGGAATATAATGCTAGTCTACAGCAATTCTTATGTAGGGTGTCTACCCTTAATTATCGTGGTTTAATCGAAGACAATAGATAAGTCGAAGACAATAAGTTAGTCGGATATACAAGTTTCCAACGAAAGTATCTTGGGAAGTCATAACACATGACTCTCTTTAGAAAGAAAAAGAAAAAAGAATTAATCATGTAACTGCTACATGAAGACAGGTAATTCCAAGACAAATAACGCAAAACATGGTTGTGTTATGGGTTCAAGCTGCTGGTCGTAGGGTGGACAGACTTACGATCTGCCTAGGATGGGCCAACAGGCCTCTTGCAGTGTCCTCATTTCTTATGTTCTTATGTACGACTAACACCCCGACACTACCAGTCTCGGATGCCTTCCTTCCTCACCTGTTCTCCTCGTCAGAGGTTTTCGAGAGATCGTCAAACAGGAGTAACATTTCCGGGTTAAGTCAGCCGGGAAGGTTAATCTCTCATATAAAGTTGTCATTAAGAGTTGCTTTTGAATAATATAACAACGATAATGAAAAACTATTTCAAACGTACACTAACGCATGTCACATTTCGCAAAGAAGCTGGTGAGGCCTTGAACACGCCAGAAATACACACACACACACACACACACACACACACATACACACACACACACACACACACACACACACACACACACACACACACACACACATACATCCCATAAAGAGGCGTTGTATTCCACGACAAACGAGATAAAGAAATCTACTACCATATGCTTAAGACCGAGGCTTGGCTCATAATTTTCCAGCTACCGTCCACACCCTGGAGGATATGTATCCTGTCTTATCAGGCATGACACATGAGCCTCAAGATACACGACCCTCAAGGTTCTACTGCTTCTGACAGTCACTCTTATTGGCCCGGATGTTCGTATTTATCACTGACGATTTACTACAGCGTTTGTTACTGGTGCCTGCTGGCTGTAAACCCTGTGTGCGTCTTCGTCTGTTTCCCTGATATATGTCTGTTTTCCAATGGTGGACTTCATATATTAGTCTCAGGTAATATTATACATATATATATATATATATATATATATATATATATATCTTTTCTTTCTTTCAAACTATTCGCCATTTCCCGCATTAGCGAGGCAGCGTTAAGAACAGAGGACTGGGCCTTGAGGGAATACCCTCACCTGGCCCAATTCTCTGTTCCTTCTTTTGGAAAATTAAAAAAAAAAACGAGAGGGGAGGATTTCCAGCCCCCCGCTCCCTCCCCTTTTAGTCGCCTTCTACGACACGCAGGGAATACGTGGGAAGTATTCTTTCTCCCCTATCCCCAGGGATATATATATATATATATATATATATATATATATATATATATATATATATATATATATATATTGCAAATGACAGCTAGAGACTGAGTGTGAACGAATGTGGCCTTTGTAGTCTCTTCCTAGTGCTACCTCGTGGAGGGGATAGGAGGAACCATTTTAAGTGTGGCGGATTTGTTCCTTGAAAACGACGTCAAAATTACTATAGGATCACCAAGCTTGACTGAACATCTTCATTTCCACTGCCTTACGGTTCAGTATTGCTAATTACTTAAAACCAACATCACAGCTTAAAGAAGAGGAAAGAAAGAACTGTGTGTAACATGTATTTTAAGAATGTCTGTAATGAAATATGAATCATAGTGTGTCTAATGAATGTAACGTAGATCATATGTTCCACGAAGACCCCTTAACGAAATTAATATTACAGAAACAGACAGAAGCTCTTACGATGAATATAATCCTCTCATAATATAAATGTAGTGATGTGTGTATATAACGAACAGAAGCAATATATCCTGACCAGGAGCAAAATATCTCATGGTTCAACAAGTAAATAAAATAACACGAAAACATATATTCAAAACTAGTACACAATTTACATCTAAACAATATTAACGATAATAATGATAATAATAATAATAGTGTGTGAAAGAAGAAAGTTAAGAGTAAATGTGAATAAGAGCAAGGTTATTAGGTACAGTAGGGTTGAGGGTCAAGTCAATTGGGAGGTGAGTTTGAATGGAGAAAAACTGGAGGAAGTGAAGTGTTTTAGATATCTGGGAGTGGATCTGGCAGCGGATGGAACCATGGAAGCGGAAGTGGATCATAGGGTGGGGGAGGGGGCGAAAATTCTGGGAGCCTTGAAGAATGTGTGGAAGTCGAGAACATTATCTCGGAAAGCAAAAATGAGTATGTTTGAAGGAATAGTGGTTCCAACAATGTTGTATGGTTGCGAGGCGTGGGCTATGGATAGAGTTGTGCGCAGGAGGATGGATGTGCTGGAAATGAGATGTTTGAGGACAATGTGTGGTGTGAGGTGGTTTGATCGAGTAAGTAACGTAAGGGTAAGAGAGATGTGTGGAAATAAAAAGAGCGTGGTTGAGAGAGCAGAAGAGGGTGTTTTGAAATGGTTTGGGCACATGGAGAGAATGAGTGAGGAAAGATTGACCAAGAGGATATATGTGTCGGAGGTAGAGGGAACGAGGAGAAGAGGGAGACCAAATTGGAGGTGGAAAGATGGAGTGAAAAAGATTTTGTGTGATCGGGGCTTTGAACATGCAGGAGGGTGAAAGGAGGGCAAGGAATAGAGTGAATTGGAGCCATATGGTATACCGGGGTTAACGTGCTCTCAGTGGATTGAATCGGGGCATGTGAAGCGTCTGGGGTAAACCATGGAAAGCTGTGTAGGTATGTATATTTTGCGTGTGTGGACGTATGTATATACATGTGTATGGGGGTGGGTTGGGCCATTTCTTTCGTCTGTTTCCTTGCGCTACCTCGCAAACGCGGGAGACAGCGACAAAGAAAAAAAAAAAAAAAATAATAATAATAATAATGATAATAATAATAATAATAATAATAGTAATAATAATGATAACAATAATCACAATAATAATGATAATAATCATCATTATATTATTATCATTATTATTACATAAAGATAATAATAATGATAATAATATATTGTGATACCTTGGGAGAATGAATCATGAGTGGTAATTGGCAGGCGATCAGTTGACGTAGCCTGGAAGACAACCACTACGTGAAGCGTACTGAACCCACGCCCCCTCCACAGTCATCACACCACCACCCACCTGCCCCTTCACCTGGCACGCATCAACACCATCCACCTGCCCCTCCACCTAGCACGCACCAACACCACCCAACTGCCCCTCCACCTGGCATGCATCAACACCACCCACCGGCCCCTCAACCTGGCATGCATCAACACCACCCACCTACCCCTCCACCTGGCACGCATCAACACCATCCACCTGCCCCTCCACCTGGCGTGCATCAGCACCACCCACCTACCCCTCCACTTGGCACGCATCAACACCATCCACCTGCCCCTCCACCTAGCACGCACCAACACCACCCAACTGCCCCTCCACCTGGCATACATCAACACCACCCACCTGCCCCTCCACCTGGCATGCATCAACACCACCCACCTACCCCTCCACCTGGCATGCATCAACACCACCCACCTGCCCCTCCACCTGGCATGCATCAACACCACCCACCTACCCCTCCACCTGGCATGCATCAACACCACCCACCTACCCCTCCACTTGGCACGCATCAACACCATCCACCTGCCCCTCCACCTGGCATGCATCAACACCACCCACCTACCCCTCCATCTGGCACGCATCAACACCATCCACCTACCCCTCCACCTGGCATGCATCAACACCACCCACCTACCCCTCCACCTGGCACGCATCAACACCATCCACCTGCCCCTCCACCTGGCACGCATCAACACCACCCAACTGCCCCTCCACCTGGCATGCATCAACACCACCCAACTGCCCCTCCACCTGGCATGCATCAACACCACCCACCTACCCCTCCACCTGGCATACATCAACACCACCCACCTGCCCCTCCACCTGGCATGCATCAACAACACCCACCTACCCCTCCACCTGGCACGCATCAACACCATCCACCTGCCCCTCCACCTGGCACGCATCAACACCACCCAACTGCCCCTCCACCTGGCATGCATCAACACCACCCACCTACCCCTCCACCTGGCATACATCAACACCACCCACCTACCCCTCCACCTGGCATGCGTCAACACCACCCACCTGCCCCTCCACCCGGCATGCATCAACATCATCCACCTGCCCCTCCACCTGGCACGCATCAACACCATCCACCTGCCCCTCCACCTGGCACGCATCAACACCACCCACCTACCCCTCCACCTGGCATGCATCAACACCACCCACCTGCCCCTCCACCTGGCATGCATCAACACCACCCACCTCCCCCTCCACTTGGCATGCATCAACACCACCCACCTGCCCCTCCACCTGGCATGCATCAACATCATCCACCTGCCCCTCCACCTGGCATGCATCAACACCACCCACCTGCCCCTCCACCTGGCATGCATCAACATCATCCACCTGCCCCTCCACCTGGCACGCATCAACACCATCCACCTGCCCCTCCACATGGCATGCATCAACACCACCCATCTGCCCCTCCACATGGCATGCATCAACACCACCCACCTGCCCGTCCACTTGGCATACATCAACACCGCCCATCTGCCCCTCCACCTGGCATGCATCAACACCACCCACCTACCCCTCCACTTGACATGCATCAACACCACCCACCAACCCCTCCACCTGGCATGCATCAACACCACCCAACTGCCCCTCCACCTGGCATGCATCAACACCACCCACCTGCCCCTCTACCTGGCATGCGTCAACACCACCCACCTGCCCCTCCACCTGGCATGCGTCAACACCACCCACCTACCCCTACACCTGGCATGCATCAACACCACCCACCTGCCCCTCCACCTGGCATGCGTCAACACCACCCACCTGCCCCTCTACCTGGCATGCGTCAACACCACCCACCTACCCCTACACCTGGCATGCATCAACACCACCCACCTGCCCCTCTACCTGGCATGCGTCAACACCACCCACCTGCCCCTCTACCTGGCATGCGTCAACACCACCCACCTACCCCTACACCTGGCATGCATCAATACCACCCACCTGCCCCTCCACCTGGCATGCATCAACACCACCCACCAACCCCTCCACCTGGCATGCATCAACACCACCCACCTACCCCTTCCACTTGGCATGCATCAACACCACCCACCTGCCCCTCCACCTGGCATGCGTCAACACCACCCACCTGCCCCTCCACCTGGCATGTAATCTTATCTCTTCAAGATATCGAATATCTTTGACCCTAAATGTGCAAGGTAAGTTCTGATGGGCAGAAACGCTTTTCCGGTGATCACACACAATGAACCTCACAGCTCTGACGTGGGCTCGCTCGTTGCCCAATGTGAATGATTCATTTTTCGTTTTTCAACTCGACCAGTGTGACCACAAAACATGTGTGATGCACACTCTCCAGTCTGTTAAAGTTCATCTTACGAAAATTGAGGATAGTTGAAAGGTGGATGATATATATATATATATATATATATATATATATATATATATATATATATATATATATATATATATATATATATATATATCTATTCTATTATACTTTGTCACTGTCTCCCGCGTCAGCGAGGTAGCGCAAGGAAACAGAAGAAAGAATGGCCCAACCCACCCACATACAAAAGTATATACATACACGCCCACACACGCATATATACATACCTAAACATTTCAACGTATACATACATATACATACACAGACATATACATATATGCACATGGAAATATTCATACTTGCTGCCTTCATCCATTCCTGTCGCCACTCTGCCACAAATGAAATGGCACCCCCCCTCCTCCCATGTGTGTGTGTGTGATGTAGCTCCAGGAAAAAACAGCAAAGGCCACATTCGTTCACACTCAGTCTCTAGCTGTCATGTGTAATGCACCGAAATCACAGCTCCCTTTCCATATCCAGGCTCCACAAAACTTTCCATGGTTTATCCCAGACGTTTCACATGCTCTGGTTCAATCCATTGACAGCACATTGACACCAGTATACCACACCATTTCCATTCACTCTATTCCTTGCACGCTTTTCACTCTCCTGTAAGTTCAAGCCCCGATCACTCAAAATCTTTTTCACTCCATCCTTCAACCTCCAATTTGGTCTCTCACCTCTCGTTCCCTACAACTCTGACACATATATCCTCTTTGTCAATCTTTCCTCACTCATTCTCTCCATATGACCAAACCATTTCAATACACTCTCTTCTGCTCTCTCAACCACACTCTTTTCATTACCACACATCTCTCTTACCCTTTCATTGCTTACTTGATCAAACCACTTCACACCACATATTATCCTCAAACATCTCATTTCTCACACATGCACCCTCCTCCGCACGACCCTATCTATAGCCCATGATTCGCAACCATATAACATTGTTGGAACCACTATTCCTTCAAACATACCCATTTTTGCTCTCTGGGATAACATTCTCACCTTCCACACTTTCTTCAATGCTCCCAGAACCTTCGCCACCCTGTGACTCACTTCCGCTTCCATGGTTCCATCTGCTGCTAAATCCACTCCCAGATATCTAAAACACTTCACTTCCTCCAGTTTTTCTCCAATTAAAATTACCTCCCAAATGATTCGTCTCTCAACCCTATTGAACTGCTTTTATTCATATTTACTCTCAGCTTTCTTCTTTCACACACTTTACCACACTTAGTCACCAGCTTCTGCAGTTTCTCACCCGAATCAGCCAACAGCGCTGTATCATCAGCGAACAACAACTAACTCACTTCCCAAGCCCTCTCATCGACAACTGACTGCATACTTGCCCCTCTCTCCACAAATATATATATATATATATATATTTATTATTATTATTATTATACTTTGTCGCTGTCTCCCGCGTTTGCGAGGTAGCGCAAGGAAACAGACGAAAGAAATGGCCCAACCCCCCCCCATACACATGTATATACATACGTCCACACACGCAAATATACATACCTACACAGCTTTCCATGGTTTACCCCAGACGCTTCACATGCCTTGATTCAATCCACTGACAGCACGTCAACCCCGGTATACCACATCGCTCCAATTCACTCTATTCCTTGCCCTCCTTTCACCCTCCTGCATGTTCAGGCCCCGATCACACAAAATCTTTTTCACTCCATCTTTCCACCTCCAATTTGGTCTCCCTCTTCTCCTCGTTCCCTCCACCTCCGACACATATATCCTCTTGGTCAATCTTTCCTCACTCATTCTCTCCATGTGCCCAAACCACTTCAAAAAATGGGGTGACTGTTGTTGACTGGTTGGTAAGGATATTCAATGTATGTATGGTTCATAATGAAGTGCCTGAGGATTGGCGGAAAGCATGAATAGGGCCACTGTACAAAGAAAGGCAAAGGAGATAAAGGCGAGTGTTCAAACTACAGAGGTATAAGTTTCTTGAGTATCCTGGGAAGGGTAAGGATTGAGAGGGTGAAGGCATGTACAGAGCATCAGATTGGGGAAGAGCAGTGCGGTTTCAGAAGTGGTAGAGGATGTGTGGATCAGGTGTTTGCTTTGAAGAATGTATGTGAGAAATACTTAGGAAAACAAATGGATTTGTATGTAGCATTTATGGATCTGGAGAAGGCATATGATAGAGTTGATAGAGATGCTCTGTGGAAGGTATTAAGAATATATGGTGTCGGGGTAAGTTGTCAGAAGCAGTGAAAAGTTTTTATCGAGGATGTAAAGCATATGTACGTGTAGGAAGAGAGGAAAGTGATTGGTTCTCAGTGAATGTTGGTTTGCGGCAGGGGTGCGTGATGTCTCCATGGCTGTTTAATTTGTTTATGGATAAGGTTGTTAGGGAGGTGAATGCAAGAGTTTTGGAAAGAAAGGCAAGCATGCAGTCTGTTGTGGATGAGAGCGCTTAGGAAGTGAGTTGGTTGTTGTTCGCTGATGATACAGCGCTGGTGGCTGATTCGGATGAGAAATGCATGAGCTGGTGACTGAGTTTGGTAAAGTGTGTGAAAGAATATAGCTGAGAGTAAATGTGAATAAGAGCAAGGTTATTAAGTTCAGTAGGGTTGAGGGCGAAGCCGATTGGGAGGTAAATTTGAATGGAGAAAAACTGGAGGAAGTGAAGTATTTTAGATATCTGGGAGTGAATTTAGTGGCAGATGGAACCATGGAAGAGGAAGTGTGTCACAGGGTGGGTGAGGAGGCGAAGGTTCTGGGAGCGTTGAAGATGTGTTGAAGAGAGAACGTTATCTTGGAGAGCAAAAATGGGTATGTTTGAAGGAAATGTGGTTCCAGCAATGTTATGTGGTTGCAAGGCATGGGCTATATATAGGGTTGTGTAAAGGAGGGTGGATGTGTTGGAAATGAGATGTTTGAGGACAAAATGTTGTGTGAGGTGGTTTGATCGAGTAAGTAATGAAAGGGTAAGAGAGATGTGTGGTAATAAAAAGATTGTGTTTGAGAGAGCAGAAGAGGGTGTTTTGAAATGGTTTCGTCACATGGAGAGAAAGAGTGAGGAAAGATTGACAAAAAGGATATATGTGTCAGAGGTTGAGGGAACGAGAAGTGGGAGACCAAATTGGAGGTGGAAGGATGGAGTAAAAAAGATTTTGAGTGATCGGGGCCTGAACATGCAGGAGGGTGAAAGGCGTGCAAGGAATAGAGCGAATTGGAACGATGTGGTATACCGGGGTCGACGTACTGTCAATGGATTGAACCAAGGCATGTGAAGCGTCTGGGATAAACCATGGAAAGTTTTGTGGGGCCTGGATGTGGAAAGGGAGCTGTGGTTTCGGTGCGTTATACATGACAGCTAGAGACTGAGTGTGAACGAATGTGGCCTTTGTTGTCTTTTCCTAGCGCTGCCTCGCACGCATGAGAGGGGGAGGGGGTTATCATTTCATGTGTGGCGGGGTGGCGACGGGAATGAATATAGGCAGCAAGTATAAATTATGCACATGTGTATATATGTATATGTCTGTGTATGTATATGTACGTATACGTTAAAATGTATTGGTACGTATATGTGCGTGTGTGGACGTGTATGTATATATATGTGTATGTGGGTGGGTTGGGCCATTCTTTCGTCTGTTTCCTTGCGCTACCTCGCTAAAGCAGGAGACAGCGACAAAGTATAATAAAATAGATAAATGAAATATATGTATATATCCCTGGGGATAGGGAAGAAAGAATACTTCCCACGTATTCCCTGCGTGTCGTAGAAGGCGACTAAAAGGGGAGGGAGCGGGGGGCTGGAAATCCTCCCCTCGTTTTTTTTTTAATTTTCCAAAAGAAGGAACAGAGAATTGGGCCAGGTGAGGGTATTCCCTCAAAGGCCCAGTCCTCTGTTCTTAACGCTACCTCGCTAATGCGGGAAATGGCGAATAGTTTGAAAAAGAATGTATATATATATATATATATATATATATATATATATATATATATATATATATATATATATATATATATATATATATATCCAGGAATAGAAGAAGGATGGCTGCATACTCTAGCTGTTATGTGTAATGCACCGAAACCACAGCTCCCTTTCCACATCTAAACCCCACAGAACTGTCCATGGTTTACCCCAGCCGCTTCACATGTCTTGCTTCAGCCAGTTGAAAACACGTCGACCCCTGTATATCACATCGTTCCAATTCACTTATCCGCGTGCACGCATTCATATGAGAACACCTGCATATTCAGGCACCTATTTTTTTCAGTGCATCTTTCCATCTTCAATTTGTTCTCCCTGTCTCCCTGTTCCCTCCACTTCTGACAGACAGACACACAGACACACACACACATAAATATATATATATATATATATATATATATATATATATATATATATATATATATATATATATATATATATATATAAAGATATTATCTGTCAACCTTTCTTCCCTCTTTCTCTCTATATGTCGAAACCATTTCAACTCACCCTCTTCTGCGCTCTCTCAACCACACTCTTTTTACTACCACACATCTCTCTTACCCTCTTATCACTTACTCAATCAAACCACCTCACACCACATACTATCCTCAGGGATTTCATTTCCAACACATTCTCCGTCCGCCTCACAGCCTCATCTATAGCCCATGCCTCGCAACCATATAATATTGTTCGGACTACAATACCTTCAAACATAACCATTTTTGCCCTCCCTGATAATGATCTCTCTTTCCACACATTGTTCAGTGCTCTCGGAACCCCCCCCCCCCCCCCCTCATTCACCTCATGAATCACTTCCGCTTCCATGGTTCCATTCGCTTCCATGACCACTCCCAGGCATCGGAAACACTTGACTTACTCCAATTTTTCTCCATTCAAATTCACACCCCAACTAACCCGTCCCTCAACCCTGCTAAACCTAATAACAACCTTGCTTTTGCTCACATTTACTCTCAACTTCCTCCTCTCACTCAGTCTTACATACTCAGTGACCTACCTGTGCTATTCATCACTCGAATCTGCCACCAGTGCTGTATCATCAGCGAACAACTGACTCCCTTCCCAGGCCATCTTATCCCCTACAAACTGCATACTCGCCCTTTTCTCCAAGACTCTCGCATGTCTCCCTCTCCACTCCTTCCATCAATTAACTAAACAGCCATGGTGACATCAAATACCCCTGGTGCAGATCAACTTTCAATTGGAGTCAAACTCAAGTAGAAACCAGTAATGTAATTTTTCTTAGGTATACAGTAACACAACACAACATAACGTTTCGTGACTCGTTTCAATTTCTCGGTGAAAGGACAGTACAGTATGGTCTAGGTTTATGTACAAAGTCAAAGATCAAAAGAAAATGCTTGACCAATGAGATATGAATACGGTAGGCAGCTACTCCTTTGTCTGACCAATGAAAACTGGCCACCTTAAGTCACTCGGGCGTACTGATACGTAGTCACCAGTTCTCGTCCCACATACTCTGCAACAGTTCAGATGTCGAGCGCTAAGTAAAACCAGAGGATCGCCTGTTTGCAGATTCATACTCGGGGATCTCTCCTTGATGAAGAAGGCCTCGAGTGATTTGAGGTATCTGGGTGTCGGGTGAATGTGTCTAATATGGACGTTCCTTTCTTCAACATCTCTCTTGGGGGTGGTGTCGTCGCAGATCTCGGGTTTCCACTCTGTATATGACATTAAAGATGTTGGGACAATTAGCGGTGGTCATGCCTACATGTGACGAACGGGGAGTGTAGTCCATGTGCGGGAAATGGAATTCGTATGTAACATGACTCCTCTATAAATTTCAGCTGGTCCTGGTGCTGAGTTGTTTTTAAGCAAGGGATGTGATATTTTCTTGCTTTAGTAATTGATAATGAAATCTATTTTCTGGTCGTAGTTGATAGGCCTCAGTTCCCTCTTGATTATGCCCTTGATCACATGTTCATCCGACTTGTACAAAGTGGACATGAAGGCATTGTAGCAATGGCGGATGGGGTCAGGGGACACTATCTAATCTGGGGGCGTCTGGTTCGGTGGTTGTCTTGTTCCATCGGTACCATACCTTTAAAACTTTGCGACTAAAGGCTTAGGGTTTCCTGTCTGAATATCCATTATTAACTAACACCTGAGAGACCAGGTCTAGTTCTCCTCCACAGTGCCCAATGGGAGCGTGTGTAAAAGTAAACAGTCCATTCATGCTGCGTGTTGTTGGCTCAAGGCTTAACAAGTTACACTTCGGTGTCTCTGATATAAGTTGTATCTCTGAAAGCTTTTAGCTTAATTTCAATCCACATCTTCCATGCACATTTGCTCACTGGCTTGTGACGCTGAATGGGACTAACGGCTCAAGGGTTCATACTAAAGTACGAAGGTTTTGAGTAAACACACTGATCTAGAAAAGGGAAAGAAACCTATATATCAAGGAGGAAGCTACAAACGTTTCGATAAGATCATGGATGGATAATGATATGGGATGTAAATATAACTTTACGAACCATTACTTATAGTTTCAGTTTATATTTCCCACAAAAATATAACGGTGTAGAATCTTTCATCTTCTCTCAGTCACTGCCATACTTTATGACCAGTCGTAACTGCCACGGGTACCTCGACACGCTGAGGTCACATAATACTTGATGTGGCGCTCTATCTACAGCAACATTTTGCCTTACCTCAGTGTTCTACCATATCCTTCCTGAATATCTTGCCTCATTTACCACTCAGCGGCGCCACATCTGCCGTAACACGAGCCACATCAACTTTAAAAAGTTGTGACATCCTTGTAAGTCACTTTGCCACATGTATCCCCTAATCGTTGCCATATCTAACCTCGATAGTTCTCCTTATCTCCCTCTGTACTACTGCATCCAAGGAACTACCTGACCCTTGAGAAAATGTCTTATCTGTGTAAATCATTACGTTACATTTACCTCTTACTCACTGGCATAACGAACCTCTAACCTCGAAATTGACCCATATCTTGCCAGGGTTCGTGGCGTTATATGTTCTAACATATGTGACACCTGGCTCATCGTGCCACCTGGCTCATCGTGACACCTGGCTCATCGTGACACCTGGCTCATCGTGCCACCTGGCTCATTATGTTGGGACGTATTCTTTCTCCCCTATCTCCAGGGATGATATATATACATATGTAACATATTATACATATTTTTTGGGTAGATGAGAATGTCTAGAACATTTACTATTTTTCTCTCTTTTGATTCTAATAAAATTTCTTCTTTCATCTAAGGTTTCACAATACCTTGCAGTGGCGTGCGCTCCACCAGATTTACACTTACAACGGGCGAGTTTGAGTAGTTGATTTACGTTTGTAAATCTCTTCAGAGTAGGCGGTTTGAGTTTAGAAAGAGTTACCCTATATTAGTTGATTCACGTTTACACGAAGGGAATATGAGCTTATTTACAGTTTTTTTTTTATGTGTTTATAAAAGGCGATTGAGCCCCTGTAAATAAATATGTTTATTAAAGTACGGTTCAAATACAATAGAGTGACATGTTTATGGTAATTAAAGCCGGACTGGACTCTTGACGATCACTGGCGGGTTGACTAGTTTGTATATACAGCAGAAAACACGTGCTAAGTGTGCAGATGAAGCCTAACTCCTCTGTAATGGTTAGGTTTGTATAATATCTTCTTTAACAGAACGCTTCACATTTTTAGCGAGTAGTTGTCTGAATAAAAAAACATTTTCTCAAAAACTCTCAACGCTTTTTCAAGTCAAAACATTTCTTTTACGACATCTCTCATTCACTAAACATCTTTTTCGTTTTCCAGGAACAATTTACACTTTCCGATATACATGTTTATACCGGAATTGTACGACACTTTATCTAAGTAACTTCTATCTCCAATGAACTGTTTAGGATCTATATGAACAGTCTCTTCTTCCTGTGGACACTACAAGCTCTGGGAGCAGTTTATCTTAGGAGTAAATTGTGTTCCCAGAAGCGGCAAACGTTTTGTGAGCGACGAGTCCGTTTTCCGTAATTACGTATATTCTGTAGCACAAGTTTAGCATAACACGGAAAAGTCACGTCACAGGGGAAAGAAAGCTCAAGAGATGAGACCCCACGAGTGTGGGAGACACATCCCATAACGTACAATCATCTTATCACAACACTAACTAACGTTACTTTACTCCTCATTCGAGCAGGAGCGAATGACATCACTGGAGAGAGGGTGACGAAATAGATTAACAACGTAGAAAGTCTACTTCAAGACTGGTCGGTATGGCTGTCCGGGCTCTAGGGTCATTAAAGGCCGTCATCGTTTAGCTAAACCTACCAACCGAGAATATCGAACACCTTCTTCAGGTGTTCCGGATGATTCGAAGACCACATACACGATCATTATGTACACGGCTCATCTACTCCCAGGGCACAGGTCTTTTAATACCAGCCTGCGGTGTTAGGGTTGGGGGTCCTGTTCGGCAAAGCCCAATTCCCATAAGGATAAATACATTTATGCAACTGATCCATCTTATGTAAATGGTACAAGGGTAAGAGATAATAGAGTGATGGATAGATTTAAAAGGTCTCTGTCTGTGTGGATTCCTACATTATCTATTCCAGTAAGGCTGTCAGTAGAACAGATGGCAGTAATTGCCTGTATGTAATCATTTGCATATACATATAGGTGCATGAATTTATGAATATAAATATAGCGTTGATAAACATGGACAAGTTTACACCTCTATGGCTGTATGTGTGTGTGTGTGTGTGTGTGTGTGTGTGTGTGTGTGTGTGTGTGTGTGTGTGTGTGTGCATCTAGGAATCTATAAGTGACAAACTCAACAGCATGCTGAGAAAAAGAAGACAGACCATAAGAAGAGAAAGAAATCAAGGAGAAAAGAGAGCAAAAAATACTCTGAGAACCAGCAAGATCATGAGAGAGAGAGAGAGAGAGAGAGAGAGAGAGAGAGAGAGAGAGAGAGAGAGAGAGAGAGAGAGAGAGACTCCCTCCTTCTTCTCGTCAGAGAATAAGATAGAATCATATAAGATCCTCACTAGAGATCACTTCAGCAAGTGTTGTGGGTGGGTGGACTGGTGAGAGGTGGTGGGTCAGGAACATGAAGCCACATATCGTCCACAAGGCGAGGCCAAGCCAGACGACCACCACAGGCGCACACGTTCACACGACACGTACCTGACACAGAGACGACCTCACGTATACTCTCCCCTGACGGATCTACGAGAGCACGGATGTATACAGTAGGCGGAGGAGGGGAGGAACTACCTTTCTTTCCTCAAACAAACTACCAAATCACGAGAGGTAATGGTAAATAATAGCTCTATCATACAGTACATTCTAGGGGAAAAATGCTGATTGAAAAACTCGGCCTAACTGCCCAGGTAATGATTATAATCTTCCGAGGAGGCCGGACGAGCCGGAACAAGTTTTTGATCAGAATAATGAAGAAATAATTACGATGGCTGAGGAGGCGGTAGGTTAGCCCCCCCCCCCCCCCCCCCCCCCCACACACACACACACACACACACACACACACACACACATGGAGTGATGGGAAAGTTCTAGAGAAGTACACATACTGATGACTAGCCAGCGTGATCTAGCCTCAACCTGCCTTGGTAGGAAAGCAACACATGCGTATTCAAGTGTACAGTGTATGTAGGTTTGTGCACAAGCGAGGTAAGAAGCTCATTAAGGTCAGAGTGCTAATGTGCATGCCATCACGACATGACTTTTTTTTATGTTAGCTAAGTATGTGAGGGAAACTGAACGCCTTAATCAAGGCCATTTGCTTTATATATATATATATATATATATATATATATATATATATATATATATATATATATATATATATATACACACACACACACACACACACACACTACTCTAAGCCAGGTACCGAATTTACTGACCAATCCTTAAAGGGGGATGAGCAGCTGGCATAACTGTGGACTGACTGCCGTGACTGGAATTCGATCCAATGCGCTTGGCCGCGGGCGGGCCCGTAAAGGCGCTCCAAGCTTCACGACGCTAACCGCTAAACAACGCGACGTTAACCGCTAAACAACGAAGTCTTAACGAATTGACAATACCGTGCATGTTATTCCTCTTTTGGGAAAAAGTAATTCTTCCATACAGGATTTGGGATACCTGATGAAAAACTGTATTCCTGACGGTATAAGAGAGAAAATCATAAAGATCAGAACTGTTTTTAGACAGACCGGAGAGAGGGCTGAATGCCAAATGTTGAGTAGCGTTATCAGATTGTGTGAAAAAATTACTGTGAAGGAACAGCAAGTGGATGCTATGCAATGAGTTGGGAGAGATGAGAGCTGGAAAAAAAAATAATGAATGGTTTAGAAGACATCGATACTTGCTGAAGGTGTTGTAGGAGACAAATGAGCCAGGCAGCGTCAGCAATGGATGAGACAGTCAGGAAGAATAATTTTAAAGACAAATGCGAGGAAGAAAATAGTTAAGAAAAAAGTTGATATTAACTTATTCTCCCATTTCATCTTAAAGTTAAAAGTGACAAATTATTGGCAGATAATAAAATAGTTAAGACTAAAGTTTACGTATAATGCCCTCCAATAGAAAGGATTCGAACCCCGCACCAGCGACAGTAAGTTCTGTAAAATTGCTGACTACAGGTAATGTGAGCCTGATGAGGCTAGCCCGGCCTAGACCCCGCTGCTCATGGAGGTGAGACGAGGGGTATTCGATTACTAGTAATCGAACAGTCATTTCCCTATTAGGGGGCGATCATAGCTAAGGGGTTAGCGTTCCAAGCTACCACGCAAATGTGGTAGGGTTCGAATCCTTGCTGTTGGAGGGCATTATGTCATATATATATATATATATATATATATATATATATATATATAGAGAGAGAGAGAGAGAGAGAGAGAGAGAGAGAGAGAAATGAATTGAAAATTCCAAAGCATTACCTTCTTTTCTAAGACTTGAGTGCGACAATACCGGACTGAGAACTCGAGATAATCTAATGTTGACATGAAAACTATGGAGGTAAGAAAGCTTGGAGATCAGCTGTTCTTCCTTACAGTTCATTGTACGGATGACGTCTTGTATAACTTATGTACTCAAAGGAGGATACAGAAGACACACCCCACTCAATATACACACCCACACGAGTATGAACATACAATCACGTCATTCTCTCTCTCTCTCTCTCTCTCTCTCTCTCTCTCTCTCTCTCTCTCTCTCTCTCTCTCTCTCTCTGGCACATCAACTTACTGTTGTTTCGTCTGTTCTCCACGTCCACCGTTTACCTGTTATCGTGACGGCTGTTTGCCTTGTTTTACCTCGGTAGTTCCTCCTCACTGTTTTGCCGACAGTAATTTCCGCTGCCCAGCCCATCAATAACTCAGCAACTCCCGGTATTTTACGTCGGTATTTATTTTTTCACCTTCTTATTCTCACATGGGGAAAATACTATGATCATTTATACACACATACTCACACATATTGATATAAACATATATGTACATATCTTTTCATACATGTTTGTCGTTTCCCGCGTACAGGGTTAGCGCCAGGAACAGAAAAAGAATAGCCTCATTTGATGTCACATCCACTCTCCAGGTGTTATGTATAATGAACCAATAACAGAGCCCCTTATCCAAAGACAACGCCACAGAGTTCATGTGGCCTGGGTCACCCCACTAACAGCACGCGGTCCCTATATAAACCTTAGCTCATATTCGTTCTAACTCATGCTCGCCTTTCTCTATTTCGCATCTTCAGGAACTCAATTGCTCTTCCACTCCATCACTCCATTATATGAAAGCGTTTGACACTTTCTATTTTCCATTTCTCAGAGGTTTTGCCAGCATTTTATGTACACTCAGTACTAGCGTACTTTTTGCGTATATAATATATATATATATATATATATATATATATATATATATATATATATATATATATATATATATATATATATATACACACACACCAACTGAAGCTTGCAGGAAATGACTCCTATGCTGTTACTGTCAACGATGGCTAGTGAACAAGAAAATAAAGGCGACCTAATAAATCCCTTATCAGGCACTATTCATCCTTCAAGCGAGCAACAATCATGGACCATTATGTTCTCTGTGGCCAAGTCATGAATAAGATATAGCGTGTTCCACCTCCTTGTCCTCCCCTTCTTCCTCTCTCTCTCTCTCTCTCTCTCTCTCTCTCTCTCTCTCTCTCTCTCTCTCTCTCTCTCTCTCTCTCTCTCTCTCGCTGATGAAATCTAATGAAAGAATTTTGAACAAGTAACATACTGGACTGATTAGCAATATATCTGCGATTCCCCTACAAAAGGCCCAGCGGAAAGAAACAAAAAGTGAAGAAAAGGTCTGTGATGTGGGAATTATCACACATGAGACACTTGAATTCAAGAAGCACACAGAGTGTAACATGAAGTCAAGTAATGAGTGGTACGATAATGAGAGCTCTCATAACGAGAGACAAGAATATAATGAAATCTTTACTAAAGAGAGACAGAAAGATAATGAGAACTCTCATATCGAGAGACAAAGATAATGAGAACTTTCCTGACGAGACATAGAAAGATAAGAAGAACGCTCATAACGAAAGACAAATATATTGAGAACTTTTCTAACAGAAGACAGGAAGATATTGAGGAAGTTCTTAATATATACGTGAACAAAACGAGCTCATCGTAAGGTCAACAAACAATCAAAGGGAAATGAAATAGTTGGAGTGGATCCAGACACACTTCACAAGTAGGATCCGGGGAACAGACCAACTGAATTATTGGAACAATTATGAGAGGCTGAAAGAAATGGATCTCTGCGGCTTAGAAATAAGAGACAGATATATGTATGGTCACAAACTGAAGGCATCAAGAACAATATGTTGGATCTCAAGAGCTTTTCAACAAGGAAGAGACAAAATCATCAGGTCTGTGGTGATGCCTTGCAACGTACCAAAATATAAACGAAGAAAATATATACGAGGACTCGGTAAATAAACTGGAAAAAATATTTAGAACACTTCCATGATGACAAACAAGAAACATGCATGGAATAATCATGCCAACATTTAAACGAAAACTTAGATATATGGTTGAAGTCAGTCCCAGATGATATCATGATAGGAAATCATGGAACGTTCGTGACACCAGAGAGGAACAGTATCACTCAAGTAAGACGTGTATTGAGCGCTACGTGCTTGCCTTGTCTTCTGACAAGATCTCGCCGTAGATTCTCGTAGTCAGGTAGACCTACTGTCTCTCATGAAGTTATTCTCTGTATCTCTTTCTCATCTTTCGTGTTTTTCCAGTCCTTCCTCCTACCCCCCCCCCCCCCAACCATCCTCCCTTCACCACCCTCAACCCTCTCCACATCAGCCCCATCATCCACCCTCTCCAAACCACCCCATCCATTCACCCCTTCCTTACCACCACTACTATCCACCCCCCACCATCCATACTCTCCACACACCACCCCTACCATCCACTCTATCCATAAATCCCAAATCATCCACCCACTCCTCACCATCCCCACCATGTACCCTCTCCAAACTTATCCCCCATCCATCCCTCCACATCACTCTAATCTTCCACACCATTCCTTCCATCCACCCTCTCCAAACCGTCCGCATCATCCATCCTCTCCACATCGTCCCCACCATCCATTCTTTCCACATCGTCCTCACTATCCACCTTCTCCAACCCACCCTAGCACTCCACCTTCCTTCTCTTGGTCAGACCCTGGAAGGCAAATGGCATTATTTGCCAGTAGGATCGATTTATAATAAAGGTCTGAGGGACGTGGAGTGAGGAGGTGTGTTCCAGGGGAGAGAGAGAGGGGGTTGGGGGGTTGGCTACGTGATGGAGTGCCGGCTCGGTATTCTTACCCGCCGCTGGAGGGCCAGTTACAGTGTATTGTCGTTCCGCTGCTGTAATTGTCTATTCAGCGACAAAAGGTTCTGCCAATGTGGGAGACAGGGAGAGTTTGTCACATGGGCACGCTTCTGTTGTTGTTCTTGCTGCTGTTGCTGTTGTCTTTTCTGGTGGTGGTGATAGTGGTGGTGGTGGTGGTAGTTCAGGTGTTGATGGTGGGTAGGTATGGTTGTGATGGTGGTGATAGTGGTGGTGGTGGTAGTTCAGGTGTTGATGGTGGGTAGGTATGGTTGTGATGGTGGTGATAGTGGTGGTGGTGGTAGTTCAGGTGTTGATGGTGGGTAGGTATGGTTGTGATGGTGGTGATAGTGGTGGTGGTGGTAGTTCAGGTGTTGATGGTGGGTAGGAATGGTTGTGATGGTGGTGATAGTGGTGGTGGTGGTAGTTCAGGTGTTGATGGTGGGTAGGTATGGTTGTGATGGTGGTGATAGTGGTAGTGGTGGTAGTTCAGGTGTTGATGGTGGGTAGGTATGGTTGTGATGGTGGTGATAGTGGCGGTGGTGGTAGTTCAGGTGTTGATGGTGGGTAGGAATGGTTGTGGTGGTGGTGATAGTGGTAGTGGTCGTAGTTCAGGTGTTGATGGTGGGTAGGTATGGTTGTGCTGGTGGTGATAGTGGTGGTGGTGGTAGTTCAGGTGTTGATGGTGGGTAGGTATGGTTGTGGTGGTGGTGATAGTGGTGGTAGATCAGGTGTTGATGGTGGGTAGGTATGGTTGTGGTGGTGGTGATAGTGGTGGTAGATCAGGTGTTGATGGTGGGTAGGTATGGTTGTGGTGGTGGTGATAGTGGTGGTAGATCAGGTGTTAATGGTGGGTAGGTATGGTTGTGGTGGTGGTAAGGGTTATGGTAGGGGTTGTGGTGGCGATGATGGGGTGTTAAGGTACTTGCGGGGGTAGGTATAGCGGCGGTGGTGGTAGGGGTAGTGGAGGTTTTGTGGCAGGGTGGTGGTGGTGATGATGATGGTGGTTAAGGAGTTGATAGAGGTAGGAATAGTTGTGGTGGTAGTGGGGGTTGTGGTAGAGTGGTGGTGGTGGTGATGATGGGGATTAAGGTGCTGGTGAGGGTAGATGTATTGGTGCTAGTGGTCGGGGTGGTGAGAGAGGAGGAGGAGGTGACAGTGGCAGAAGTGATGATCATGACAGAGGAATGTAAAGGATTGCAAACATCAGATCACTGGATCCCCCCGAAGCTGTTTGTGATATTGGGGGAGATCAGAAACAGAGGACGACGACCTGTGAACCTCATATATATATAAAGGTGCAGATCAAGACCGTTGCGGAGTTGAAGCTAATGATTGATGAAATTTTTTCTTAAACGTATGTGTGGTGTTATTTTCAACTACTTTCATTGGTCAATCATTCCATATGTTTAGCAATCCTATTGAATAATATGTATTTTGTCTCATTCAAGATAAGATATTTGTCCACGAGTTTGTATCCGTACCTACGAATGAAATCAGACTAACTAACCCTGAAATCCTATCTACGTCAGTACCACCAAAACCTATAATAAATCACTTCTTAAACTTCTCTATTTCAAGGTGACGGCTTTCAGAGGATATGCTTCTCTAGGAATTATCGTGGTTGCTCACCGCTGTACTGTCTCCATTCTGACCATGTCTTTTCTCAAGCAGGGTGATCATAATTGAACGTAATGTTCAAGGTGGAGACGCACTAGCGAACTGTTACGAGTAAGGAGGATTACATAGTGAAACATGAATTCGAATGCCCCTCCTACGAGGGACAGAGTTTTGTTCATCATTTCATTTGTTACTATTCGCTGCTTACTTGACTCTAAGTCATCAAAGATTACACATATGATGAGTCTTTTCCCTCATGTATGTTTTGTAGTTCAACAGAATTTGTGCTGTAATTATTCTTCTTGTTTTTATCGTCTATGTGTAAAACTATGCACTTACCGACAATGAGATTTATTTGCCAATTACGAGCCCAGTTCATCAATTTGTCTTATCAAAATGCAACTGCAGACGTTCATTTTCTGTTATGGGTTTATTTCCCAGCTTAGCATTGTCTACAAACTTTGCTATCATACAACAAAGCCTATCATCACAGTCACCAAGATTCATATGCAACAGGATTCGTCCTAAGGTTGATCCTTGCAGCACTCCACTTTTTACGTCTAACCACCATTCCCAGGCTTGCCTGCTAATCATCACTCACTGTTCACAGTTAGTCTAAATAAATTTCTAAACATCGAAGTCCGACGCCATCCACACCAAGTGAAGTAACTTTTGCTAGTAATTTTTTTTATGCAGGACTATGGAATGTCCATGAAAATACAAATCAATGATAACTCTTTTATCATCCATGCTGATTATCAAAGAAGTAAAGCAAATTTGTCAAACACGAACGTTTCATTTAGAAAGTGAGACTCAACACACCCACAAATATGTCTCTAGGGATGGTTTCCATCCTTATGTAAACTTTGGCAGCCAAGTTTAAGTGGCCGATAATCTCCGCAATGATTGTGGTTGTCATGGTGGTGGAGTTGTGGTTGTGGAGGTGGATGTCGTGATGGTAGCAGTGATGGTGGCAGGGAGGGGAGGGGGGGGTTGTTAGTGATCATGGTTGACGGTTGTTCCTGTAGCGTGGGAGGTGGTAGTTGTGATGACGACAGTGGGGTGATGGTGGTGTGTTGGTAGCAGTGGTGGCTGGCGATGGTAGAAACTGCGGTGGTGGTTACCGTGAGGTAGAAGGGGTCATGTACCACTGCTGGGGATAGAATTCAGACCGACGTTATCTGAGTGGCTCTCTATTTAGTACTCTGCCTGATATTCTGAGTGGCATTATCACTATCATGTTCCCCAAACAACCCCCTACCCTGGCATTCAGACTGACAATCTGTCTCAGTCTGATTACCACTCAGTCTCACACTCTGTATTCAGGCTGGCAATCTTACCCCTGGACCCGTTTGGCACGATTGGCACTATGTCTGGCTCTCTCCCTGCCACTTAGACTGGAACTGCCACTTTGTCTAGCTCTCTCACTGCCACTTAGACTGGAAGTGACCCTGTGTCTGGCTCTCTCACTGCCTGTTTGGGTAAGACTCAACCACTTAGTCTCGAACTCTAATCACCACTATGATTGGGACTCTGCCATTTCATGTACGACTCTAATCACCACTTAGTCTGGGAGTCTAACTACCACCAAGTCTGGGGCTCTAATTACGCCTTGGTCTGGAATTTTAACAGCTCCTTAACCTGGGACTCTTAACTACTTCTCAGTCTGTTACTTTAAGTACCACTTTGTCTATGTTCATCCTCTAACTATCCTGTTTTCCTAGATTGTTCCCTCTATCTTCATCCACCCGTGTCTCTCTTTCCTAGCATCTTTACCTCCTTGTCTGTTCAATGACCTAACCCCTTCATCACTTAATCGCAACAGAAAAGGAAAATAAATGCTAGATCTGTAAGTGCATATAGTAATATATATAAAAACAATGCGTATATTTTAAACCCATTGGGTTAAAACAGGCCCATTTTTCTTTTTATTTAGGAAACTTATAATGGCATTCGAATGAAAAAAATATTTGTCGCTTGCTAAAAACTGTCCCCCCAAATCGCATTGGCAGAAATAAATACTGTAGATGAAATAACTCAATATTTTTATTTTCTGTTGTGAGCGTTCGCTTCGTCGGCTGGCCAGTAAATCCCCAAATAAAGCGAAGCATTTATGGATGGGCCAAAATTTGGGCCCCTGTGATTTGAATATTTATAACATTTGCATTTCCGTAATTTTTTTTTTTTCCAGTGAGCCATTTTCTGATAGAGGAGGCCAATCAAGGTCATATAATGGCTATGTTACACACCCGTAAACCTGTGGAGGGAGACGATGAGAGACGTATGAAGGAGACGAGTTGTTGTTGTGGCTGGAGTGTGGGCAGGACCCGCTGGGTCCGGCTTTGTTGTGGCCGTCAAGCAGATCTCCCGCGGCCGTGAGGGAAGCCACTGGCCCGAAATATAATGCAGATACGTGAGCGCTGTACGATGATGCAGTCTGCTGCTAGCAAGGTGGTGTCTCGGAGAGAGAGAGAGAGAGAGAGAGAGAGAGAGAGAAAGAGAGAGAGAGAGAGAGAGAGAGAGAGAGAGAGAGAGAGAGAGAGAGAGAGATTGTACTGCAGCATTACTTGTCTCAAAGAGTATATGGTTTTCTACTGTTCATTATATGCTTCACCTTCTTTTCTACCTTGAGTTCTGGTCCATACTCTCTCTCTCTTTCTCTCTGAAAAACACGCATGGATAAGAAAAAGAAGACTAATTGTATCGTAGTGTTACTTGTCTCAAATAGCATTTGCGCAGTTCATAAGACACATTAACTATTGGTCTACCTATATTACTGGCTCACATTGGCTCTCTTTCTCTCTCTGTCTTTCATTCTCTCTGCCTCTGAGGAACACACTCAGCTATATGTGTTCACACGAGGAGAATCCTTGACTATCTGCTTCATCTCTGTGTGACCCTCCACCATGTCATCAAGTCCTGGAAACACTGGCCAGGTGGAGATCCTGCTCTCGTCAGTTCCTGGAACACTGATCAGGTGAAGGTCCTAATAGCATCAGCTCCCTTAGGCTGGTGACTGCCATCTAACTACACTCCCATGAGGAGTTCTAGTCTACGCTACGGTCCAGGCCGCCGTCAGGAGATCTAAGTACCGTCAAGGCCTACGTCAGTGGCTCTAAGATACCATCCAGGCAGCCTTTAGTAACTCCAAGGTACCGTCAAGACCTCCGTCAGGAGCTCTGAGTTACCGTTCAAGCCACCGTCAGGAGCTCTTAGTTACTGTCCAGTCGCCGTTAGAAGCTCTAAGCCACCACAGTACCCACGCAAGACCTCTATTAGCAGCTCCTGACCTGGACACTGCCAGCAACTGGCCTCGTAAAATTTAGGCTAGCTGCTGGTCAGGCTATAGCTAGGATACAATTATGTGTAGCCCATCTTGCAGCCTTGTCAGTATCAGGTCCCGGCCAAGCTATGATCGTCTCCCTGCCAAGCCATCCACAACAGCTTTTGACCAGGTGAATGACAGCTTTTTTGCCGGATCATCATCAGCTCCTAACCTGTCTACCGTAACCAGCAGCTCATTGACAGTCAGCGATAAACAGCGGTAACTGCTGCTAGCCAGGTCAGCGTGATCAACGAACAGGACTTACTATAACACTGTTGATGGTTCCTGATTACAACACAGTTAGTAGTTCCTGGCTATGTCGCTGTCGGCAGTTCCTGGTTAGGTCTTCAGCAGTCTCTGGGTAGGCGGTCGTCAGCTGCTCCTGGCAATAGGTCCCGCCCAAGCAACAGTCCAGGTATTAACCCAGTCAACCGTCAGAGAAGCAGGTGAGACCAACCTCTTCTTACCCCCGGCTTCCGATACATCCGCAGGCCTCCCAGTGCCAAGTCGCTTCTGGTGTTTCTGTAAGCCTCTAGTGGCTGCTCTTCTGGGATGGAAAATGCATACATTATAAGATAATTATGTAAATCACCCATAAGTATTGATCTGTCGCGACCTCTCCTCCTAGCGGCACCACAGTCTTCTTCTGGCTAGGTTGACGAAGCGCCACATCTCACTACTCCTCCCCTACGCAGATGGGGATCGTGGAAGAGGAGTGGGGGGAGATATGAAGGTTTGTGAGGTGGATGGCACTCAAAAGCACCTCCTCCCTCCGTCCGTCTGTCACTCACGCACTTTTTTCCATTGACTGTTTGAAGGATTCTGATTAAACGTGGGGGAAATATTGCATGGGTAGGAACGACTGGTTGGTTATTTCGGTTTGAAACACATCGACTTCCAGGCTCATTAAGAATGTCGGAGTCATCCTGTAGCCATGAACATGAAGAACACCTTCTTCAAGTGTTCAAAGTTATTCGAAAACCATACACGCTCTCACTGAGGTCGAGGTCGGGGTCGGTGTGAGCGTCGGAGCGAGATCTGCAGAAACGCACGTTCGTCTATCTGTTCATCTATCTGTTTCTCCCGCCTGACACACGGTCATCTCACAAACCGACCGATGAATAGTGAACCTACTCTGCAACGACGCATTACCAGAGAGAGAGAGAGAGAGAGAGAGGGGGGGGGGTGTCTGGCAGCCACCTTGATGCCGGACACACACACACACACACACACACACACACACACGCTGCTTCATCCCAATCACCTGAGGGGCTCGGACGATCGCCGTGGGGAGGAGCCTGGGAGACTACTGCAAGTGGGTGACTCCCACGCAAGTTATTGATTGTGTTAACTGTTTCTAACCCGTGACCATGTCTCCCATCCCTTCAGGAAAAAAATCTATTCATTAATATCAAATGGCCAGATCTATTTAATAATGAATATAACTAAACATACTGATAATAATAAAGTAACAGATTTATGAAAAAATATCCATTAGCTAAATGTATAAGAGCATAAGTTTACAATAATGTGTATTTGATCTTCACTGTATATATATACTGTACATATATACAGTATATCTTTCAGTATATCGTAAGATGCATCTGACCTTCCTCAGCAAGAGCTAATCACCTATGAAATGGAAGTGAAAAGCCTGTGTCTGACAATGTACACACTGTCTCTTTGTCTGTGGCCGACACAGATCCAAAATGGAAGGGGAACACCTGACTGCGTTGGCGAAATCTTGCCAGTCATGAGGCTGGGCTGGCGCGCGGGGCGGCCACCGCTTTAAGAGAGAGAGAGAGAGAGAGAGAGAGAGAGAGAGAGAGAGAGAGAGAGAGAGAGAGAGAGAGAGAGAGAGAGAGCATCACGCCAGGCATACGACACATGACATCCTGAACGAAGGCAGCAGCAGCAAAATGTGCTTTAGGAAAGACTGTGTACCACAGAAAGCGAAATCAGTGGGGAATGATCGATAGACAGGGAAATAATGGCTTGGAGGCCGACGACTGAGAGAAATTTGAGTCTACCTGGCTTTTTGTGATGATATATATATATATATATATATATATATATATATATATATATATATATATATATATATATATATATATATTCATGGTCACCGCATCAAACTATCATGAGAGAGAGGCAAGTAAGCAGAGGAACAATGTAGTAAATGGACCAGTGAGGGCGATCCTTGGAGACGGAAAACACAGGAAGGCAATTTGTTGGGAACGAGCCAACTACCCGTTAAATGAGGCGCCCGTTAAGTACAGCCCTCATAACTCGGCCCCCGGACCCACCGTCCGGGCTCTCAATCCAACAACTTTATAGACAACTTATTAGGAGATTAAGAGGCAAAGACTTACAACAGCTACTGACAGATGTAGCAGTATTGTGTACGGCTAAGTTACGGCAGCCGTAAATTTTAGCGCTATATGCTATGGTCTCCCCAAGTTGCGTGTGCTAACAAATTTCCCAAGGTAGAGGGAATGGGGCTATGCTCTGACGTGATTCATTAGGGTAAAGTTGGGAGACTTGGGTTTGTTTGCTGGCCATGAATCTAGCGGGAGCGTCCGTGGTTAAGTCTGCTGTTAGATAAACTTAGCGGCAGATGGTATGCCTAAGTTTATCTAGTGCCAGGTTAAGCAAATAGTTTATCTAGTGCACAGTTCAACAACAACAACATCACTCGGAAAGCAGTTTAATAAGCGCATTCTTAATATTTAGTTCATCTAATAGATCCCCGTGGGCACAAATCAATAAGGAGTTTACCCTCTGCCCAGCTACACTAACACTTTACTTTGTGTATACATCAAGCGCCATATTACCGAGTGTACGATCGAGTTAGCCGTTAACCTTATGCTCAATTTACCTAGTGTGTCACTTGTTCACAGATCAACTAATAGCTTATATTGTACATAACTAAACGAGCACTATACCATGTGCACACTCTAACTATCAGTTGACTTACTGTACAGTCCAACTAGCAGATCCACGTTCTTATACTCGGGTAACACCTAATTCAGAGTTCGATTATCAGTCAGTTAATCTGTCGCAGAAACTACTAGATGATTTTAATCTCTAAACTAGACAGAGAAAATAACTTCGGATAACGTGCAGGAG